>NC_086317.1:425752433-426054433 GCF_036172605.1 Pelobates fuscus | reverse complement strand
TGTCTGTCAGTGTGTGTATGTCTGTCTGTCAGTGTGTATGTGTCTGTCAGTGTGTGTGTGTGTCTGTCAGTGTGTGTGTGTCAGTGTGTGTGTGTGTGTCTCTGTCAGTGTGTGTGTGTGTATTTGTCTGTCAGTGTGTGTGTATTTGTCTGTCTGTCAGTGTGTGTATTTGTCTGTCTGTCAGTGTGTGTGTATGTCAGTCTGTCTGTGTGTATGTCTGTCTGTGTGTATGTCAGTCTGTCAGTGTGTATGTCTGTCAGTGTGTGTCTGTCTGTCTGTCAGTGTGTGTATGTCTGTCTGTCAGTGTGTGTCTGTCTGTCTGTCAGTGTGTGTATGTCTGTCTGTCAGTGTGTGTATGTCTGTCTGTCAGTGTGTGTGTGTCTGTCAGTGTGTGTGTGTGTCTGTCAGTGTGTGTATGTCTGTCTGTCAGTGTGTGTGTGTCTGTCAGTGTGTGTGTGTGTCTGTCAGTGTGTGTGTGTCAGTGTGTGTGTGTCTGTCAGTGTGTGTGTGTGTGTGTGTCTGTCAGTGTGTGTGTGTGTGTATTTGTCTGTCTGTCAGTGTGTGTGTATTTGTCTGTCTGTCAGTGTGTTTGTATGTCTGTCAGTGTGTGTGTGTATATATATGTCTGTCAGTGTGTGTGTATGTCTGTCAGTCTGTGTGTGTGTGTATGTCTGTCAGTCTCTGTGTGTGTGTATGTCTGTCAGTCTGTGTGTGTGTGTATGTCTGTCAGTCTGTGTGTGTGTGTATGTCTGTCAGTCTGTGTGTGTGTGTGTATGTCTGTCTGTCAGTCTGTGTGTATGTCTGTCAGTGTGTGTGTATGTCTCTGTCTGTCAGTGTGTGTGTGTATGTCTCTGTCTGTCAGTGTGTGTGTATATATGGCTCTGTCAGTGTGTGTGTGTGTATATGTCTGTCTGTGTGTGTGTGTATGTATCTGTCAGTGTGTGTGTGTGTATATGTCTGTCTGTCAGTGTGTGTGTATGTCTGTCAGTGTGTGTATGTCTGTCAGTGTGTGTATGTCTCTGTCAGTATGTGTGTGTGTCTCTGTCAGTGTGTGTGTGTGTCTCTGCCAGTGTGTGTGTGTATATGTCTGTCAGTGTGTGTGTATGTCTGTCTGTCAGTGTGTGTGTGTGTATATGTCTGTCTGTCAGTGTGTGTGTATGTCTGTCTGTATCATTGTGTATGTATGTCTCTATATGCCTCTCTGTTTTTTATGTCTGTGTCTGTATTTCTGTGTGTGCCTGTGTCTGTATGAATGTATGTCTGTGTTTGTACGACAATGTACCTGTATGTGTAGATTGTATGACTGTGTTTGTTTGATTGTGTGCCTGTATATCTTTGTGACTGTGTGCCTGCATAATTATGTCTGTGTGCTTGTATGGTTGTGTGTCTGTATGTTTGTGTATTTGTGCATGTATGCATCTACTTGCCATTATTCTGACTATGTTTCTGCTTTCAGAGCTTGTTATTACTTACATTATTACAAAAAACAGTAATAATTGAATGCAGTGACAATAATTTATGATAATAAAGAGTGGACACATAGTCCTACAGATACAACCGGCCCTTTGAGGGTGACCAAACTGCTGATGCGGCCCCCGATGAATTTGAGTTTGACACCCCTGATTTATGCTGTACTCTCCTACATTTGACCTTGGCTTTCTTCTTGACTACTCTTTACGTTAAATACGGCCATTCTAAGGACTGGTAATACATTATACCTCTCCTTTAGCAGATTAGGGTCTGTGTGTTTTGGGTTCAACTACTCTAGCCGTGACAGTTTACCTGTCAAAACAGTTAGCATTATAAAATCATGTACATCGATATATAGAATGGTCTTCAATAACTCACAAACTATGTACTAGGTTCTAAGTGCTCAGATGTAAGATAACATAACCTTATTCTAATGTGCATGCTGACATTTTGTATTGCGTTCATAAATAGAGCATATCTTATGAGACATCTTAAGATACATGCGGTGAAATGGGTTTCATTCACTCTCACTCCACTAACAGAAAATACAAAGCCAAATAAAGAAAATCAAAAACAAAAATAAACAAAAACATACACAAAATTGAAGGCACACAATGGGACAATGGGTAAAACTGAAATGTGCACAATATTAGTACAGTCACCTACAAAGTATATTGTGGTTTATGGCAGTGGTAGGTTTAAGTACCATAAGAAGGATTTAAGATAATGATATGGGCAGCTTCAGTCTCAATGTGTACATTTTCCAAACCACTTTTAAAGAGGGGGATAAGAAATGTACACACAATTTTTTTTTAAATAAATAAAAATAAAACAAATCTTTACAAATTTTACATTTCGAATGTGCTTTCAGCACCTATTATTAAAAGGACACCATAGTCACCCAGACCACTTCAGCTCAATTAAGTGGTCTGGGTGCCAAGTCCCTCAGGTTTTAACCCTTCAGATGTAAACATAGCAGTTTCAGAGAAACTGCTATGTTTACATTGCAGGGTTAATCCAACCTCTAGCGGCTGTCTTCCAGACAGCCGCTAGAGGTGCTTCTGCGACACTGGATGCGAAAATCACATTCAGCGTGCAGAACATCCATAGAGCATCCATTGAGAAATGCTTTCCTATGGACTGTTTGAATGAGCGTGCGGGACATGCCGCGCATGCACATTCCACTCCACTTGGAAGCTGACGGTGGGGGAGAAGAGGTCACCGAGAGAGCCCAGCGCTGGATTAAGGTAAGTAGCTGAAGAAGTTTAAACCCCTTCAGCGCCAAGGGAGGGGGACCCAGAGTGGGGGCACCTTTAGGGCACTATAGTGTCAGGAAAACAGGTTTGTTTTCCTGACACTATAGTGATACTTTAACCTGCCCTGCATATAAATAGTTGGCAAATGCATTGTGAATACTGCTATTTTTATTACTTTGTCACATAATGGCAAAAGACAGACATACAGAAGTCAGCGTTTCGTCAGCAGCTTTCAGTAAAGGTTGGGTAACAATTCAAGGACTCCTTTGCCCTGGAAAGACTTTTACAGACAGATTTAAATAGCTTATTTAGGGGGCATTAGCCTTTCATGCATTCCCACTGTGTTGAAATAAATTCTGTGTATTATGCTAAGGCAGTAATGTAGAGAGACAAAAAAATAAAACAGATCAAATTGGGGAAAACTATAATATTATATAAGTATATGCCTCACAAGTCGTTTATGGCTATGATCTCCTGCACAAAGAACATTAGTAAAACATATTGCCACACTTGGTGGCCATGGGGCTGTGGGGCTGTGGGAAGGAGAAAATATATATATAGCAAAATGTTACAGGCTGATAACACAGTTTTCCAGTTCCAGTTTTCCGAGATTCGCAATGCTGAGAGTCTGCACCACTTGCACTGTAATTGTAATCCTCCATGGGATCCATATTAATGGCCGCAGAATAATTTTCTTGAAAAGTTAGAGACGCGGGATGTTTAAATGCACCAGCATAGCTGCGTTTCTTGGGCAACATCACTTTCAGAGGCTGAGGTTTGGGGCTTTCAGTAACACTCATTTGAACATCTTCTCTGATAATGCAGCAAACACAATCTATAGCTTCTTGCTTGATGGAACTGTTAAACAGCATCATTGCAGAGGCAGCATCAATGACATAATCTTTCACAGAACGTCCTTCATTCTGTTTTATTACAATGTGGAGGTGTTGAAGTACTTGAAGGTGAGGCAGGAGGAGTATACAATGCAAATACTGCTGAAAATGGTTGCTTATTCGATGCTTGTATTAAATTGGGTTTGTATTCTGGATCAACACACCACAGAGAGCCTTTTCCATTAACTTTTCCATTACTTCTTTCAACTTTCCAAAAACATTTATTGAGGGAAAGATTGTGTCTTACAGAGTTCTTCCAACCAGTAGCTGCAGTGGCAAAACACGGAATCTGTCAAGAATCCAACTGTAGATCTCTTTATCGGGCAGACATTTATTTGGAGAGTGTTCAATTGCCATATAAATGAGAAGGCTAAACGAATAGGGAGGCTTGGAAGAGGCTGATGACTTTTCAGTGTTTTGACACTGGGGAATTGTCACCTTCAATGTCATAAAGTGAGTTCCCAGTCACAAGTCCCTCAGTCCCCAGGCTGAAGTTTTTAGGAAGATTGGTACTCTCATGAAGTCCGTTCAAGTTTGTCAGCTCTTCATCTGCTGACCCAGAGTCCCCCGCAGAGTCCTTTGGCCTAGCCGCACAAACCTCTTCTGGCAGATTACCCATTTTGTCAATCTGACTTAAATCAACTTTCTCTGCTCCTGGGGTTTCTATACTCTGACCTGGAGTTATTCTCGTGACCGGACACATGTAATCTTATTAACTAGGCATGGACCATGTCCCGGTAACAATAGAGCAGTGAGAGAGGGCAGGGTTGGGGGGGTGATGTGTCATGTATCAGCAGCTGCATCCCTCCATCCACGAACAAGCAACACCACCAAATTCCACACCGAGTCACTAAGGCAGCAAGGCACCCAATAGAACCTCCCCATGCCCTCAGCCTGGGGCATGCACAGCTCGAAAAACCCGACAAATGTAAATATTGTTATTGCTCAGAAAAGACAATGTTTAATGTTGTCCAAAAAAAGGAAATAGAGTCTGCAAACCAAAACCACTTCACTAAGATAGAGCATTTTTTGAAACATGGGATGCATAGCACATGGTTAAATGAACGATAAAATACCACTTTTTGTGCTTTATGCTGCTCAGGGATACCTTATCCTATTATTTTACATATTATTTTTTCATTTATTAATTTATCCTTTCCAAAAATCTTGAGTAGATCATAAGTTTTCCATATTGGCCACTCAGTATCAAGTGGTCTAATATGTTATGTTTCTCACATAGCATAAGTCTGACAAGGCACCTGACAGCATTTTTCAAAAATACAAATATGCCAATATTTTACCAAAATGTATATATGTATGTATACAAAATGTAGAGTTACACCAATCATCTGTACAGCTAGGTATACTGCTCTACATTTATCCTTCCCGGGTTGCTAGAATGTAGAGATGAAGTTTGACCTACAAATGTTGTCGTTGATAGTGAAGGACTGCAAATTACCTCCTTAGCAGAGAAGCAGAGGAGTAGCATGGAGTCCTGAGAAATAAATTGTTTATATGCACGGTGTCAGCATCTTTTTCTAGTATATCATGAAAGTTAGCCCATTTATATATGCTGTTGGGAGGGATGAGGTTAATGGTCAATTTCCATCTCTAAGTACTAAAAAGAAACTATAAATACATTCAAAGGATTTCTAAAACAAACTCACTAGCAATACCACTTACGGCAGCTCTAAGCCCCAGATGGAAGATATCTATCCAGAGATCTATGAGAAATAAGAGAGGTTTTCCTACATGCAGGCTAAAAATAATTACAATATCTCTTCAAATTTGTGATTATGTACCGTGGTATAAAGTAGCAAGAAGGGCACATTATGTGAAATACACAGTAACCAAGTCTAAAGCATTTTCCATATAATATCAGTGATTCAAACCAAATAAACAGACATGAGGCTTCAAACATTAACACAACTAGCAGCTGACTTGTTCTCAGTAACGAAGCTTTGGTCTATCTTTGGATGCTCACTGCTCCGTGGTTGCTTGGCACTGCACTTTTTTACCTTGAGTACGGTTGATGGATTCATTTAGAATTACTGGCAGCAATGAGGGAGCTCAGGTGCTGCAAAAAAAATGGCAGGTGGCTAAAGCTGACTTAACAGCAATTAAATGTACAAATCTTTGATTAGGCTCCTGAGAATGGAGTCATTAGCAGAACTGAATGGACCAGCTTGCTTTCTATCGCCTCATTAGCCGCAGTACTCATGTTACTTTAAAGAGCTTGAGCAAAAATAATAATAGAGAAAAAGGCTCCCACTTTCAGTAAATAACCTACAGTAACAAAGAGACAGCTTGGATAAGCATTTTACAGTTTAACAAGAAGGTCAAGAATTCAGCGTGGGGTCATTAGACCCCGTGAGTGCCAGAGGGACCAGGGAGATATTACTGTCACAGCTGCACACTGCGAATGTTAGTATGTGAGAACTGATTTGAGACCTTGGCAGCAGTGAACAATTGACTTGAAATATGTCCACCAGGACAGAAATGTTGCCTTTTTTTAAATTTTACATTAAGGGGTCACCTTAGCAATGCTATGGGGTGTTTTTTTTTCCTACGTTTCTATTAATTAAATGGGAATTGGAAGGACATCTGTTCTGCTCATCTGTGGAATATCAACAAGTGACACCATTATTCACTGAAGGCTGAATTGTCAGGATTCCAAAGTGAATTTGTGATGAAGTTTTTAATCTTATTTAAATTAAAAAAAAAGAGAGAGCCAAAATGTTAAAACACTCCAATTGAGCTCATGCTTTTAAATTGGCTGTTAGAGCCTGAACTTTGAAATTCATGTTGACTTCACAGAATTCACACTGAATTCCTGACAGTGCACCAAGTCGGTGAACGACACGGATAGAGTGTCAGGCTGTCGCTCAATGTACCAAGCCAACGCTGAAAGGGTTAAGCACATATTTTAGACTTATTTTAAGGATTTAAAAGCAGAAAAAAAGCTTTAGGGGTGCACATCAAAATAATTATTTCTTGTATTATCTACTTGATGTCAAACATATTACCATAAAAAGAAAAGAAAGATGATAAATGAATAGCCAATCAGAAAGAAGAGGTCTCTGGGAAATATGGTCTTAGCACTAAAGGCAATAAATGTAGGGCAACATTTTTTAAAATATAAAAAAATAAAGCTTTCTTTGTTTTATAAGCTTTTTCTTTTTTTTTTCCTTTTTTTGTTGTTTTTGTTTTCTTTTGCTAATGGATGGGACACAAGAGAGTGGGTATTTAATTAGAATGTTATCATTCAATTACAACTGTCGATTAGGCTAATTAAGGAGTAGATGTAATTTAAATTTATTCATTTTTGTGATTGTTGATAGAAATTCGATGAGCGCTAATTATCACATTATGGCATTTTCATGTAGCTGTATTCTGCCTCAATTGTATATTTATTCTACAATAGTTACCTGAAATGTTAGCCAAATAGTCTATAAAATGGGAGATGAAAAGTGGTGTAAAAAAAAAAACAAAAAACAGGAAAACCAAATATTTACTTACTGTAATTTTCTTTTCCGTCTCTGTTTCCACAGTTGCATTGACAATGGATAGTTCTTCACTTTCACTTGGTAAAACAACTAAACTTAGACATCTATAAGAAGGACTGCCCTATGGCAGATCCTCAGTCATGTAACTAGTGAACAACAAAATAAACAAGGACCGCACAAAACAAAACAAAACAAAAAGGGCAGGATGTCAATGCTGCCATGAACACACAACCAAAAACATTGCATTGACAATAAGAAATACCCAAGCAACAATAAGGGATGGAAAGTCCTCATAAACAAAGAAAAAACAGAAACCAAGACTTCATTTATTTATAAAACAAGACAGACTGAAGGACACTCTTCTAGAACTATAGAAGATGCAGCAATATCTAACCTTTTGATTTCAGAGCTTTGAAAATATAGTTTCCACAACCCACTAGCTTATCATAGAAGTTCAGGCTAGTTAACTCTATCCCTAAACCTACACCAACATTAGCCCTAACCCTAATGCGGAGGAGGCAGAAAGGCATGCAGACACTATGGATCTCCCTCTCTCAGAGGGAATTATGGAATCCTCCCAGATTCCGAGAGAACTACAGTGGCTGAATATGGTGATTCCCCCTCCATGTTTCAAAGGATTGATTGAAGAACTCACTTTCAGCACTTTACACAGCACACTGCATGATGTCATTGAATGTCACGGGACCCTTAAGTGGATGTATACCTATACAAGTTAGATTCTACAGTTTTTTAAGCATTTTGCACCTTTTTGGGTTCAATGTAAGATCAAAGACCTATACAAAAGTTGGTGTAGCAATCTAACATGGAGTTTCCAACACCTGTTGAGACAATCACCACCGCGTCATTAAAAATAGAAAATAAATTGAGAAGAAGAAGAAAAAAAAACACCTTAATTTTATTGATAAATATAAATAAAATCCACTTAATACAGGTTTGTGCAAAAAGCAATTCCGGCAATAATATGACTAATACAACAGATATGAGCCAGATAAAAGATATAAGACTTAAATAAATATGCACACATGTCCCAAGTAAATATAATATATGGACATTGAGTCCTTGTACAAAAATTATTTTGGGTTTAAAATTACCGAAATAAGATAATGTCCTATAAATGTCCAAAAAGTCCTCGAGAAAATCCTACAGCAATCTTAAAACTCTGATGCCGTTTCTTTAATTGTCCTTCACCAATCTTTTGTCAACAGTTTAGTAGATATGTTTAAAAGTGCAAACCAGACAGGCTTCTATGGTGTAATAGATTTTATTAAGAAAACATTCATATGGGGCGTGGCCTGACCAGGGAACGAGCTGGACGCAACTAGCTAGAGCTCCGTTCCCACAGCGCTGTATATAGCGATAATAAGCAATTTACCTCACTCTACTCCAATATAAGATGGATAAGCGAAGTTCTAAGAAGCTGCACAAGAAGGGTCCTGACCCCGGAACCACTGTTCTGGACATGCTGACCGTCCAAAAGGCCGGCACTGCGGAGCGCCAAGATGGCGACGATTTGGGCCTGTTTCCTCGCTCCCCCTCACCTCGCGGGATGTGGGCCGCGAGTCCCAAGGGGGGAGAGGCAGCGCAAATTCTCTCTAAGCTAACCGAAGTTCAAATCTACCTCGCAGGGGAGATCGAGAGGTCCACCTCTGTCCTCAGAGCTGAGATCTCTGCGGTGGGTGAGAGGACCGCGAGGCTGGAAGAGCGCCTAGAAGAAACGACTCTGGCACATAACGCGGTCATGTCCCATGTGCGCAAACTGGAAACTCAGGTGGCAGACATGGAGCTGGCCATAGAGGACATGGCAAATCGCTCCCGACGGAATAATGTGCACCTGAGGGGTCTACCGGAGAGCGAGGACGAGGGCCCCCTGGAGACTACACTCCTGGTGCTGTTCAGACCCTTGCTGCCCGACATACCGGCAGCACAATGGTGCATCGAACGGGCGCACAGGGCCATCCGTGCGCGGAGACAGAACCCCAACTTCCCGCGTGACGTTATTATCAGGTTCCTCCACTTTACCACAAAGGAGGCCCTGATGACGAAATGCAGAGATGGAGGATTGCACCACGACGGAGTTACCCTGCAGCTGTACATGGATCTGCCTCCCAGCACGCTGCAGCGTCGACGTGAGTGGAGGGCGATCACAGAAGCTCTTAGGGAGGCCGGAGTGCGTTATGCCTGGGGACACCCGTTTAAGCTGCTGGCTTTCCGCGGAGGGAGAGCCCAGATGCTGGCACCGGGGGGTAACCCCAAGAAGTTCCTTCAAGAGCTCCAGGTCCCAGTTCCAGCCCAGCTGTTGGAGAGAGAGGAGGCCAGTGACGACCTAGCACCCCTGCCGACGGAGTGGCAGGAGGCATTGACACTCGGACCGGATATAGTACATGGGTGGAAGGTCGGAGAATGTAAGCAGGGCAAGAGAGTGACTGGGGATGGGGGGGGAACCTGTGACTTTATTTGGGTGGGGGGGATGGGATGTCACTCGGGGGGGGGGGGACACTCAGTCCCAGGAGGCTAAGGGACATGGCTGGCGGTGTTTTTTTTCCTTTCTTCACGCTCTTTTTATTTTTGGCGGGCTCGCTTGGAGCGAGACTTGGGAGTGGGGGAGGGATCTCGGAAGTCCTGGGAGGGTGGTGATTTATGGTAATTTCACGGAGAGGGGGGGAGGGTGGAAAAGAGCACACATACTTGGGGATTCACCTGGGGGGGAGGGTTTAGGTCTCCTCATAGCTGATAGAGGGGGGGGAGAGGAACAGAGCACACAAGCTGGGGTTCCACCTGAGGGGGGGGGTCTCGGCCACCCCATAGCTGAAGGGGGGAGGGAGGGGGGGAGTGGAAAAGAGCACACAAGCTGGGGTTTCTCCCGAGGGGGGGTGTCTCGACCACCCCATAGCTGACAGAGAGAGGGAGGGGGGGAAGGCAACTTGTGGATATTTCACTTCTGATGCTTTTAACCTTGGGCGGGCGGGGGTTCCTTTATAGGGAACACGGTACAGACACTGCATGCTATTGCCAAAAACCTTGGAGCACCATGTATTCTGAAAAAGCAGAACCCTACACAATTCGATACAGCATGACGTATAAAAATGTTCGAATGGCTACACAGGAAATATAGGGGCAACAGAAATGTTATAAATGTTATCCTGGACAGCAAGATTAGAATAGATAGTGATGTCATTACCAGCAAGGCAGAATCTATAAAATGTATGCTACAAAATTATATCTGAATGTTAAACAACAATTTTGACAAGGGTGTATATATTTAGTGTTCTTCGCGCTAAGATCCCTTTTCAAGGCTATAAGTAAAACCTCTTTGAGGACGTCTAAGGGTGGCAGGACATCAGGGTATGGGACTGGGCGGTGGTATTCTTGCCCTACCTTGGAGGGAGGGAGTAGCAAGGGGGATCAAGGCTGGAGGCGTGGGGCCCCATGAGGTAGGCTGGGGTGGGCGGCGGACCAGTGCAGCGCCAGTGAAGGGAGAGAGGGGGGGACCCTTTGGGGGCGCGAGAGCTCGCTTCGGAGCGGGGGGAGGGGGGTAATTGAGGGTAGGGGGATGAGCGGCATCACTCACCCACAACTCTAGGGGATCTGAACAACTCCCTACATACCGGGGGATCCTTGGACGCTACTTTCCCTGCAAAGCGGTATATCCGCTACCTGAAACCTAGGTACAAACCGGTTACCGATGACATGTTACACAAAGGAGTAGAACACAAGGCGCACATATACAATCTTAACTAATAGCAAGACAGCGCTACATGGTCTGCGGCTCATGCATCCACATCTCTCTCTAGCGCGGTGCGCGGACGAGATGGGGAAATGTGAACCCCCTTCCAGTCTGGCGACGGATAAGACCAGACGAAGACAGCCGAGCACCGCGCGTGCGCGGCTGTGGTTCTCTATTGTTCCTATTGTTATTTTTCTTCTGTTCTTTACCTCTTCTCTTAACCTAACCCTGTTGTCCATTCCTTTTCCACCCTGTGGCGGGGGATCCGGGGGCCCAGCGGAGGACGGCGGTGGTCGTGCGGACGTGCGCAACTTATAACCTATTAGAATGGCTCTGAAGATCTCATCTTTAAATGTAAAGGGGCTTAACACGCCGACCAAGAGGCGGCTTCTCTTCAGGGAACTGAAGAAAATGCAGTCTGACATTGCGTTTATACAGGAAACGCATTTGCCGAGACAAGCAAAATTTCAATTGAAGGATCACACATTTCAGGTATCTTATGAAGCACGCAAACACACAAAGCATAATGGTGTGGCGGTATTAATCCGCAACAGCTGCCCCTTAAAAATTGACTCCACCACGGCGGACCCGAACGGGAGGTACATAATAGTTTCTGGCACACTTCTCTCACACAAGGTACATCTCATTAATGTTTATGCCCCCACCCACCCAGACCAAGGTTTCTGGGACGACCTAACAGCCAAACTCAGCACCCTAAACAATGGGCTCACCATCTTGGGAGGTGACCTGAACGCAGCGCCGAATCCGGCGATAGATAGAAGCGCACACAGGCGGGGGGGGGGGGGGGGCGGGGACCAGGGGAAGGGGGGGACAGGATAGGCAGCTACACAAGTTTATCGTGGACACCGGGTTCGTGGATATCTGGAGAGCACATCATCCAAGCACGAGGGACTTCACGTTTTACTCAACACCTCACGGTACATATTCTAGAATCGACATGTTCTTGGTTAATGGGCGCTCGCTAGCACGGGTAACAGGGTCAGAGATAGGATCCATTTCGTGGTCGGACCACGCGGACGTCCACGTTACACTGGGGAACTTGTGCGTTGCCCCTCCATGGTCGTGGAAGCTAAACTCATCCCTCCTAAAGGATCCAGAGACTGTCGAGCAGATCCGTACGGACATTCTGGAGTTTTTCGACTCCAATGACACACCGGACATGCGCCCGGAAATCCTGTGGGCGGCCCACAAAACGGTGATACGTGGATCTCTCATTAAGATAGCGACTGCCAAAAAGAAAGTGAAAGCCCAAAAACTACAGGGACTCTTGACAGACTTGCGGGCATTAGAACAAAAACATAAAGATCGGCCAAGCGGGGACACGTATGGACAGGTCGAGGCAACTCGCCATGCCATACGCACCTTGTTAGTGGACGATACGGTGAGGGCCATTCTATTACATGGCGGCACAATTGTCACAGGTGGCGATGTGGCACTCCCCACCAGGGGAGCGCAAATGGGTGGACATAGAGTCCCTTATGACGGGCGCGGATATCCCACAGCTCCTCATGTGGGTCCCAAAGGAATTCAGACCAGAGATTAGGGCCACATGCCCGTCAATCATTAACTCCCTCCAAGTATGGGACACCTCCAAGCTTAAATATCAGCTAACATCGGACCGTTCCCCGCTTATGCCATATTTACGCAACAAAGCCTTCGTCCCAGGGATGACGGCGAGAGATTTTAAAAAACTTGAAGGCATAGGCTTACAACGCATTTGCCACTTATACGAGGGAACAGAGGTCGTCTCACAGCAGGGCCATCTCACTCCCGCTGACTTTTTTAGATATTTACAAATCAGGGACTTGGCAAACCAGACACACATAAAGATGGCAGCTTGGAAACAGACGACGTTCTTTGAGCGCATCTGCCTCCAAGAGATCATACCCAGAGGCATGATAGCGCGCATGTACGCTCACCTCTGTTCGGAAGCAAGGGACTGGGGCAAACTAGCCTATACAGATCAATGGGAAAGGGACCTAGGAGACACGCTGGAAGGCATAGAGTGGCAAGAGATTTGGGAGGCGAACCACACCTCGTCAGTCTGTGTTTCTCTCCAAGAACAATCCATCAAAACAATGTTGCGCTGGTATACCACGCCAGTTAAACTATACCAAATGCACAAGACCCCTACGGACGTGTGCTGGAGGGGATGCGGCCAGAGAGGGACATATGTCCACATGTGGTGGGAATGCCCACAGATGGTCACTTTCTGGAGACAGATACAGGCTCTACTGGCGCAGGTTTTCGGTAGACCCCCAGACCTCGACCCATGGCTCTTCCTTTTAAGTAGGACTCTTGAGGGCTGGACTAGGCACAAGCAAAAGCTACTCCACAAGATAACTCTAGTGGCCAGGCGGGCGGTAGCCTCCGACTGGCTTAAACCAGACACCCCTCCCATTGTAGGGGTCATTAACAGAGTAAAAGAGATCCACTTGATGGATGATCTGACAGCTCGATTCAGGGGCACCTCCAAATCCTTTCAAAAAATTTGGGAACCCTGGGAAACCTTTACCCTGGGACACTGATGTTTAGCCAGATCTTGATGGCGACCCGCATGTCTGGGTGACTGGAGCCCCCCCTCCCCCCCCTCCCTCTCATGACCTTCTCCTCGCTTTTTCCTTCTTTCTAGTTCTTCTGACTTAGATATAAAAAATCAATGACCAACATTCCGCATGCATGGGAACAGACACGAGAGGCATATCCTCATGTAGGGATGGACGACAGCGGCCCAAACAGCCGCAACACAGGGGGCATTCCACAGCCAGGATAAGATCTAGACACCATCTCATCCAGACAACATAAGGGTTGCTACGGTCTAGGACCAAGTACTACAGATCACCCTCAGAGAGCCGTAAGACAGGCTAGAGTGAACGGAGAGGCAGGGAGATAGTGGCAACTCAATAACTTGTCAGGCGTTTGCGACACTGTAACCCTGTTATACCTTGTCTAAGTTGTAAACCAATACCATGTGGCACTGTTCTCTTTGTCAATTTGATGTTGTGTCATGACAAATAAAGAATAAAAAAAAAAAGAAAACATTCATATACAAAAACACCAAATATTCCCCTTTTCTCCCCTATTAAAATGTACTCACAAAATATTCTATATCAGGAGAAGAATGGTGGATGCCTAATATATTGTGCAAAATACAGTAGGAGTGGTGTGGGGTATGTGTATCACCAAGGTAATCCCTCTGAAAGTTCCGCCTTTTGCCTGCTTTGCCATGCCGTGAAGTCGTGGTAAGGAGTCTCAAAGGGGTGAAGACAAGAACACTACGCTGATGGTTGGCTCCTATGTGTTTTGTGAGTATGCACTCACTTCTTCAGGGAAACCGCTGAAGAAGTGAAAATTCAAATTGAATATCAAAATAAATTTCTAATTTAACGTCACAGTAGCTAAACGGGAAGCATAGCTAACTGGGGAATTTTTCCAGTTCAGCTATTTTGACCTTGTGTTTGAAATTTAATAGTAATTCACCTTGAATTTTCACTTTGGTGAATAACCCTGATGTCATATATGTGGTCTCTAAATAGCATTGTTCAAGAATATGGAATCAGGATACCTTGTTCAACTTGAGCATCCTTACGTAGTTAAAGAGATCAAGGCTGTGTACCTGCCTGCTAGGAGCAGTGTATTCTTACCTTGGTATGTGTCAATAGCACTCTAGCATACTGTAAGCTCTCTGATCATTTACTATCTAGATTTTACATAAAGTAACCAAACTATGAAATCTAATGTGCCTGTATTTATCTCAACTGAGCCTTTTTATAATATGCAAAGAAACCCAATAGTGATATCATCGCTGGTGGTCCGGTGGCAGGGTGGGGTTCAGGGGGGGTTTGCCAGGGAAAGGTGAAATTTAGTAATCTGAACCTGTCCCTCACAGGTGTCACCATTATCTTCTGGCCCATCCTCATTTCAGCACCAGGAGCTGACATCACTGCTGTACGCTCATGCATGTGCAAGAGTATAGCATTGAGATCTATGGAGGATCCTGCGAGACAGCAGGATCCTCTCCTCCATATACACAGCTAATATCTCTGCAGCCATCATTGGTGCCTGGCTGGCAGATTGACACTTCTACACGGTGGTAGCTTCAGCCACTGTCTAGAACTGTCAGGCATAGGAAAAATACTTAGACAAAGTAGTCCCTACTTGGCATTAGTATACCTTTTTATTGGGTTGGAATTTCCAAGTAGAGGTTCGGAACTACCACTAGGGGTGTTACTAGGCAGCAATGTAAAGACTGCCTTTCCTCTGAAATGGCAGCAATTACATTGAAAAGCCTGCAGAGACATGCTATAGACACCAGAACAACTGCATTACGCTGTAGTGGCTCTGGTGACTATAGTGTCCTTTTAAGCTAATGGCTACATTTTTACAATAAATTTCAATAAGTATATATATATTGGGCTATTGTTATCACCAGACAAAAATATGCCAGTGTAATATATGTATTTATTAATAGGGATATGAGCAATAATATAAACAGAAATAAAGCTAGTGTTATGATCATAAAATGAAACAGTGAAGTAAATCATTTACATTTTAACAATAAATTGAATGCACGAGAGCGTTGATAATGGCACTGTTTTGCAATAGGTAGGCAATAATATTGCATGATATCTTATGTTATCAGCTGCCATTAACTTAATATTTTCTTTACGTGTGTTATGTACTAATTGAGACTTTATCGACAGTCATATGCGATACTATCATGTTATATAATAAGCTGCTATCAACAGAACATTTCCTTATTGGTTTTATGTACCAAGTAAGGCTATCTTGTCAGTCATATGTCACACTTTGTCATACTTCTTTAAGCCCATGTGTTTTTTTATTTTTCTCACTTTTTAACCTGTTGGCATGCATTTGATAGATAAAGCAACAAGGTATTACAGTGCTTTAGATTGAGGTGATTTTGCTTCCCAATGAGGCATCGACGGTTACTTATTTTATATGTTTGGATTTTACATTCAGCGCTTAGTGTGCCTTGCATATCTCTTTTTAACAATAAGCCAACCATCTTGAAAAGTGAGAATAATCAGCAACAAGTATCGCATCCGAGATAGCCAGATAATATATATATATATATATATATATATATATATATATATATATATATATAAAGAATCAAAGACATTACATAAAAAGGCACCCAGTGCTAAGCCAGGTTTTGCTCACTTCTAATGCTATATCCACTAGACCACTAAAAGTCACCTCCAGGGAAGGGGGAGATTCAGATAATATTTAAAAATAAAGTTAAAGTGTCCAGTTAGGACTGAATTGCCTACCAGTGTTGATTTATTAGTTGTAACACTGCTTCTATTAAAATAAATCAGTATTAACAAGTCTGTTCTCTCCTCTTGTTTTATATATATAGACAGTGGCAGAACTACCGTCATCGCAAGGGTCACAGGTGTGACCAGGCTCGTCACTCCAGGGGGCCCAACCACCCTGTGGACCCCTGCGACCAACTGCTTGGGCCATGCATTAAGGGGCCCATCGGGTGGCCCATGCTGTCGGTGTCAATGTATTTCCAGGGGGCCCGGTCAGCGCTGCGGAGCTTTAACAGCGCGACAGGGCACAATGTGACCATGTCAAATACTGGGAGGAAGTGACAACTTCCAGTCACTTCCTCCCAGCAACCACAGAGAACCATGAGGGAGGGGAAGGAGAGGAGGGAGTCAGAGCCAGAGCCAGCCACTGGACCCCAGGGAGGTCACCCTCCTGCACCTAAAAGGTAGGAAACAAGAGCGTGACTAAAATATTTTGCATGTGTGTGTTTTTGTGTATGTATGTGTCTGTATGTGTCTGTATGGATGTGTGTCTGTATGTGCGTGTCTCTGTGTCTTTGTGTCTGTGCATGTCTGTATGTATGTGTGTATCTCTGTATATATGTATGTGTCTGTGTATGTATGTGTGTATGTATGGATGTGTGTCTGTACGTGTGTCTGTATGTGTCTGTGCATGTCTGTATGTATGTGTAATTTAAAGGTATAGATTCAATCATATGTAGCATTCTGAGTAATATGAACAGTTTGCACCATGTCTGGTTATATCAAATCTATATCACCCTCAAAATACACGTTTTAATTTGAGTCAGCCAAATATAAATATCAAGCTGGAAGACCAAGAAAAAACTGCTGGACTTTTAATAAGTCAGCAAATCAAAAGTTGTCAGTTTTATAATACTAGGCCAAGAGATCACAAGACTGAAACCTTTAACTTCTAGTCCAATAATAAACCTTCAAGTTCTCAAATTAGGTAAGAAAAAAAAATGAAATTAAATGATATTTAATAAGGAAATATATAATTTAAGCAGCAGAATTTTTTTTTATAAAATAAAAAAGCAAAGATAGTTTACTAGAAAGCACCTGCCAATGATTTCCTTTATTCTTTATGGATTTTTTTCTTTCTTTAAAAGGTATAACAATCTCAGCTTAATAGCATGTCACGTTTAATATATTTTAAAAAAATATTAAGGTTAAAAATTACAAAATTAAAAAAGAAAGTTAAGATTACAAATTGTGTTTACCTTTTCTGGAGAGATGCATACCCGAGATACACAGAATTATAACTTTGACAGCTGTCATTTCTTGGCACAGTCTTCTGCCAAAAAGTATAACACAGCACATTTTCTTTTCACAAAAAGATCTGATGATCTTAATAATATTAATAACAATAGAAAAAGAGATCATGCAATTATGCAAAGAACAAAAAAAGTGGGAATGGTTTTATGAACTTTGAATCATAGCATGTTTCCCTATTATAAAATAAGGGCGTTCTCCTCATGTTATATTATCTTTGAATATTTCTGAATGATAATAGAGTAATATTGCACAAATGTAATTATTATTATTTTACCGGATAATCGTTAAACCTATAGACAATCAATTATTTGTATAATCAATTCACCTTAAAATAAGAGTGTTCTTCTGACGGTCATGTCAACTTTAAACTTTTATTAATTGCATTAAAGTAATATTGCATACTATGTTAATTATTTTGCTGTATAATATTTAAGCATTTAGACAATTACCCTATCTGCAATTATCATAGCCATTTAAAAAAAAGTCAAATAGTTATTTAGTTTGTAAACAACATTAAATTTTAACCCCTTAACCCCTTAAGGACAGAGCTTCAGAAGCTTGTCTTTCACTTAATGACAACGGCATTTTTTGCATTTTTTGCTATTTGCGTTCAACTGCAATTTGCATTTTACTAATTTATTGCACCGACACATATTATATACCGTTTTTTTAAAGGACAGAAAGGGCTTTAATTTGATGTAACACATATATATATATAAATGTTTATTTATTATAAAAAAATACAGAAATATGCAAAAAAATGAATTTTTGTGTGTTTTTTTTTTACAGTTTTTGCAATAATAATGTGTACATAATTAGTGCAGGTTAAGGAAAGTAATTAAAAATAAATTCATTTAGTTGTTCTGAATTACAGAATATATAATGTGTCTGGGATTTTACGTTTTTTTTGGTAGTTACAGGTCACAAAGCACAAGGAGTAAAATAAACTTTTTATGTGGAGCGATTTTAGAATTTGGTATGTTTGTCTTGTAAGCCTAATAGCCATAAAAGAAAACAAAATTGCCACACAAAAGTATATATTTATATAAAGTAGACACCACAGGCTATTTACCTAAGGTTGTTTTGACACTTTCTACGTAGCCATTTTACCGCCAACCTCTACTAAATATTGGAGTAAAATTGTGTTTTTGGGGGGTTTTCGCACACAAACTTATAACAAAGAACTTCTCATGTGTATTTTGTAAAGTTGGTGTGTGCTATTCCTGTACAAAGTTTTATTATGTGTTCAGTTACTTCTGCTGAGTACAACGGTGCCCCCATTGTATGTCTTTGGCACTATTTCGTGAAGCTACAGTGCCATATAGCAGACCTGTCCTTTTCAGTATTCACAGTAGAATTTTGAGAGACGGATTTAATGAGCCTATGCTTCCATTTGGGGTATTATAGTAGTTTGACTGTTCAAAAAAACCCCACAAAGGCCTACCATTTGTAAAAGTAGACACTCCAGGGTATCTCATAAGGTGCATATTGTGCCTTAACATGCCCCCATTTTTTTACCATTACATGCCAAAGTATGTGGTAAAAAATAATTTTGTGCATATTTTACATACGGCATGCATTTTTGCTGGGCATTTTGTATATTTCATGTGTGCCACTAAGTTCAAACCCCCCAAATTATGCTCAGCTAAGTCTTCTGAGTAAAAGGACACCCCCATTGTATGTCTATGGCACTATTTTGTGAAGCTACAGTGCCATATAGGAGACCAAGCCATATCAGTTTTGACCGAACTTTGAATTTTGACGCCGGGCCTATGTGCAATTTCCAAGCATCTTTGCAGGTTTTAAATTCAAACTACCCCACAAAGGCCTACCATTTCTTAAAGTAGACACCCCAGGGTATTTCAAAAGGCATATTTTGAACCTTAGCGTGGGATCATTTTTCCGCTAGCGTGTACCAGGTGTAGTGGTTATAAGCGTTTTTTTCTGCCTTTTTGACACACAAAGTGAGTTTGCACAGTATATTTTGCAAACCATATGTGTACTACCACTGTATAATACTTCATATTTTGCTCAGCTATGTCTGCTGAGTACAAAAATACCCCCGTATGTACCTTTGCCAGGTATATGTGGACATCGGAGGGGCACATTTGGGACACAGCCATTCCATTTTTTTTCAAATTTTGAATTTTTACGCTGTGCCCATGTCCCATTTTAGAGTATTTTACCAGGCTATATAATCCAAATACCCCATAAAGCCATACCATTTCTTAAAGAAGACATCCCAGGGTATTTAAAAAGGCATATTTTGAACCTTAGCATGGGATCATTTTTCCGCTAGCTTGTACCAGGTGTAGTGGTAATAAGCGTTTTTTCTGCCTTTTTGACACACAAAGTGAGTTTGCACAGTATATTTTGCAAACCTTATGTGTACTACCACTGTATAATACTTCATATGTTGCTCAGCTATGTCTGCTGAGTACAAAAATACCCCCGTATGTACCTTTGCCAGGTATATGTGGACATCGGAGGGGAACATTTGGGACACAGCCATTCCATTTTTTTTCAAACTTTCAATTTTTACGCTGTGCCCATGTCCCATTTTAGAGTATTTTACCAGGCTATATAAACCAAATACCCCATAAAGCCATACCATTTCTTAAAGAAGACATCCCAGGGTATTTCAAAAGGCATATTTTGAACCTTAGCGTGGGATCATTTTTCCGCTAGCTTGTACCAGGTGCAGTGGTAATGAGCGTTATTAAATGTATTTTTTTACTTTTTAAAACTTTTTTTACTTTTTAAAACCATTTTTTAAACTTTTGTTTTGATTATTCATTTTTTTAAAGTTTCCTAAACTTTCGTAAAACTTTTTTTTACAGATTTAAATTTTTTCTAAGCTTTTTTTTTTATGTTAACCCCTAACTAGCAGTAAGCAGCACTAACAGTAAATTCCCCATTTTCCCATAACTCCCACCCACCCCAGCTAGCAAAATATTTAATTATACAATATTTAAATTAGTTAATTAAATAAATTTAACCCCTGAGGGTTAAAAAATAAATAAAAGTTAATCGTCAGGGGTTAAAAAAAATTAGAACAGTATAATACTGTGATCTGTATTTTGATCACTGTAGGCAGTGATCGACTGGCAGGGAAGGGGTTAATTTTTATTTGGACTGGGTAAAGGGTTTATTTTTTTAATTTTTTACTTAAATGTTATTAAAACTTTTTTTAACTTAATTTTTTAACTTTTTAAAGCTTATTTTTAAACTTTTTTTTAACGTTAACCCCTAGTTAGCGTAATACTAAATCCCCCAATTCCCCACTAATTTCCACCCTCCCCAGCTAGCTAAAAATTTATAATTTTAAAATATTTAAATTAATTAATAAAATAAATTGAACCCCTGAGGGTTAAAAAAAAAAAGAATTAACCCTCAGGGGTTAAAAAAAAAATCAGATCTTAGTAAAATGTAATCCCTGCCAATTGATCACTTTAGTCAGTGATCAATTGGCAGGGAAGGGGTTAATTTTTTATTAAAATGGGTAAAGGGGGGTGGGATTTTAATTTTACTATTTTTTTTTCCACCAGGGGGCAGGATCACTGAAGATCCGTCTCCCTGCACTTCACACAGAACCAGGAAGTGCAGGGAGGCGGAGGTGAGTATAGAGAGCACATGTGCCCGCTCAGACATGCTGTCAGAGCGGGCACATGTACTGGGGCAGCCCGATCCGGTGCTCCCGGTCTGCCTCTAATGCAGAGGCAGACCGGAGCACCATTAACCCCACGATCGCCGCGATTGCGGCGATCTGGGGTTAATTTTAACGGGTGACGGACAAGGTCCGTCACTCGTCATTAACGCATTCCCCTGAGTGACGGACCTCATCCGTCACTCGTCGTTAAGGGGTTAAGGACCGGACTGTTTTTGCGATGTTGTACATTTGCGACCAGGCATCTTTTTGACACTTTTGTGGTGTTTGTGTTTAGTTGTAATTTTCCGCTCTCTCATTTACTGTTCCCATACAAATTATATATTGGTTTTTTTTCAGGACAAAAGGGGCTTTCTTTACATACCATTATTTATATAATCTCATGTAATTTAATTTTAAAAAAATGAAAAAATATGATGAAAAATTGAAAAAAATACACGTTTTTTGAATTTTATGTGAAAAATCTTTTACTCATCTACAAAAGCGAATGAAAAAAACTGCTAAATAGATTCAAAATGTTGTCCTGAGTTCATAAATACCCAGTGTTTACATGCTTTTTGCTATTTTTTTGCATGTTATAGGGCTATAAGTACAAGTAGGATATTGCGGTTTCAAAACATACATTTTTAAAATGTATCAATAGTGACATTGTAACACTATTATCTGTCATAAATTGCTAAATAACACCCCACATGTACATATTTTTTTAAAAGTAGACAACCCAGTGTATTCAATATGGGGTATGTCCAGACTTTTTTAGTAGCCACTTAGTCGCAAACACTGGCCAAAGTTAGCGTTCATATTTGTTTGTGTGGGAAAAAAGTAAAAAACTAAATTGAACGCTAATTTTGGCCAGTGTTTGTGACTAAGTGGTTACTAAAAAAAGACTGGACATACCCCATTTGCAATACCTTGGGTTGTCTTCTTTTGCAAATGGTATGCCATCATGGGGGTAATTCTCATTCCTGGGCTACCATACGCTCTCAAAGGCAACGTAACCAACCTGGCCATTTTCAATGTAAAAATATTTGACCCATATATTTGACCCTGTAACTTTCAAAAACGCTATAAAACCTGTACATGGGGGGTCCTGTTCTACTCAGGAGACTTTGCTGAACACAAATATTAGTGTTTCAAAACTGAAAAATGTATCACAACAATTATATCATCAGTAAAAGTGCTGTTTGTGTGTGAAAAATGCAAAAAAAGTCACTTTCACTGACAATATCATCGCTGTGATATGTTTTACTGTTTTGAATCACTAATATTTGTGTTCAGCGAAGTCTCCCGAGTAAAACAGTACCCCCCATGTACAGGTTTTAGGGTGTCGTAGAACGTTACAGGGTAAAATACAGTGATAGCAAATTAAATTCTCTGGACTTTCGGCCTCGTTTGGCAGGCAGGTCCCTTAAATTTCAATCAATAAAATAACTTAATTATGTAAAAATATTACATAAATACGCACGTAGAATTTTAATATATGTGCATATTTATATATTTGAAGTCTACGTGTATATTTATATAATTATTTATGTCATTTTGTATACGGACATATGAATAGTTTGTATTCTTTTTATTTATTTATATATATACATAGATATATATACAATTTCATTCTAAGTGTATTTTGATATAAATATATATATATTAATATCAAAATACAGTTAGAATAACATTTCGTATAGATATATATATATTTTTTTAATTTTTATTATTATTTTTATTTATTTTATTTAATTTAAAATTATATATTATTCGTATTTTATAATTATATATATACAATATATATTATATATATATACACGTGTGTAAATTAATTATAAGTGTATTTTTATATTAATATATGTACATATTAATATAAAAATACACTTAGCATGACATTATATATATGATATATAGACATATATTATATAGGTATAATATATGTCTATATATCATATATATACACATATATAATAATATTATTTTTTTTTATTAACTTTCACTTTAATTTTTTTTTTATGATTTTACACTCAAATATATGCTATAAACTTTTCCAAAAACTTTCCGGCCTCTATCTTCTATACTACATTCCCCATAATGCATCGCAACCGTCACTAAATATGGCGGCCGATCACATGATTATATTTATAAAATATGGTGGCCAATCAAATGATTATATATATAATCTTTTTTTTTTACTTGTTACTATGTGTCAAAAATGTGTATTTAGTTTTTTAAATACACAAACAACCTCAGCGCATATTATGAAAGCATAAAGTATTGAATTTACATAATCTGTAGTTTTTCTCTGCAATTTCAATTCCATCAAGTTATGTGTAATAATCTTTCTACAAACATGCCATGATCAAATAAAACCAGCATAACAGATTATGGTAGCACTCTAGAGACAGAAATGATTAGACCCTTGATGTCTAAGTGCCAAGGTCAAAATTGTCAAATATGACTGATTACATTTTCTAATGGTTTCTCACTGCCTATTAAAGAGCACTCAAGGATTCCAAGTCTCCTGTGATCATAGCATTCAGAACTTGCGCTGATAGCTGTGATGTATTCTCTAATCTTAGACACCATAAACAATAGCTAACCACTTGTAATTGAGTTTAAATTGATTTCAGGTGGCTTCAGAGAAAAGCAATTTCTATAGCAGATTAACCTTTTAATTAAAGTAAATTAAGTATATAAACAGGTATATGCATTCTCATAGAGCAGAAAATCATATTTTATTTACACTAGTGTGTGAAGAGATTGCTATCGTAACCTCAGGTAGAAAATGTTTGAACAACAATGAAAGATACATTCTTGTAGGATACAATATTTATTATAAAAGTATAATGTTTATTTTGTAAGGTATTCATTTCAATGCATGACTATGACATGGCATCTTACATATTTGTTCACTTCCAACAAGTTGAAAAAAATTGATTCCAGCAGAGGTGTTTTTTTATTTCAATTGATTGTATTTTTTAATGTTTTATTAATCTTTATTTACAAAAGATGCACTTTGTCTGGTATTTTTGCAATTACAGATTCATCAGGATGTAAACCGATGGATTGCATTCTTTTGCAGAGTTAGGGATTACATTATTATATAGCTACATAGTAATCTAAGTTGAAAAGGACTTATATTCATATAGTTCAACATTTAAAATACATTTTTAATGCTGTTGTTAAAAAAAAAGGTAAAAAATTAACCAAATTTAAAGTGATGGTCACTGTATTTCTACTAACCTCTTCATTGAACGCAATTAAATTATTTTGGTATGACCTGCCTTAAAACCATGTTGAGTCCTACTAATGATATTGTTGAAAATTAATTAATATTTCTAATTGAATTATTTTTATTAAATGTAATCTGTTAACAGCCCTTCAAGTAATTTATCAGCCACATATTTTATGCACACGGGTGTGAAGTTCCCTAGTTGAGTTTTTGAACCTTTGTTAAATGTAAGCAACACAGATTTTACTCCAATCCTATGGTTCAATTCCTGTAAGAAAATAATCCTGAAAAGTTAAGAAGAGTGGTGAGTGGTATGGATGCTTCTACACTAAGCTCCCTAATTACTTACTCTGCTAAGGAAATTCAGCCCTATGACTGTTTTGTGGTATAATCTCAAGCATACTAAATATGGTTTACAAATTAAAAGCAGATATCTGTATTTCTTATGTGTGCTCAAAGCCCTGTCTAATATCTTATTTATCTGGTTGCCATACAGCAACAATATACAGATTGACCTGTTCAGTCTCTTTTACAGTGTAGGGAGATTATGGCATAGTTGATATTCTTTTCCATAATGCAGAGGGACTTTCCAGAGCCTCAGAGAAAAAATATATTTCTACACTGGACCTGTGGATCAGTGAAATATAAGTTAATTGGGCTTAATTTATTTCCAATTGTAATGCAAAAAGCAAATATATTTCCATATACATGTTGATGATATTGAAAGTATGCTTTAAGCATTATGGCTTTCGGAAGTGCTTTACAGATTAACGTCAAGTCCCCATTTTCACACTTTATAATAAATACAGATTTCAAGGGACACTTTTATAAAGGTGTTAGAACTCCCATCTGCTCTCCTTAG
The DNA here is from genome assembly GCF_036172605.1 of Pelobates fuscus. NCBI lineage: Eukaryota > Metazoa > Chordata > Amphibia > Anura > Pelobatidae > Pelobates > Pelobates fuscus. Next base: position 426,029,197 of record NC_086317.1, on the reverse strand, counting down.
GCTATGCTTCCATATTTAATGCCTCCCTATGAGAATAATTGCAGGCACAGTGAGATGATTGCCACGTATAGATGCTGCCTCATGATGCTTCAATATGAAAAGTGGACTGCGCAGGAGGTCATCAGTACGTCATTTAGGGGAGAGAGGGCGAGCAATAATCTTAATAGACATAAAAACGCTCCAGCATTACAAATAATTTTGTAACGTTGGGGTGTTTTTTTTAATAACTTGGATACTGTAGTTTGGAGCCATCTTACTTAATAAACAAATAGTCCATATTAAGTTTGCTATTTTGTTTTCTATTTAAACCAATGTTTACTGTATCACTTTGCTAAGCGAGAAACCACCAACTTTTCTTGAGCTGTCAAGCTGTAAATAATCGCCATTAGCAAGTGTAATGTATGCACCCATTAGTGAATATACTGCAAGCCTAGTGCCTGAGTTTCATATTATTCGTGAGTCATTTTGGTTGTATGTCAGAAGGAAGACATGTTCTATTGTCTTAAATGATCCTGAAATGTTTACACATATTTAGGTTAATTTATTTTTTTTACTGGCATTATAAAAGAGAAATGGCTCAAAATGTTTGAAAATGTCCTAAACAATTTAGCAAATATAATTTATTCAATTTCAATCCATTCCCTTTAACAGTTGAGAAATGCTAACTACATCTATCGAGAGATTTGGTAAATTTGATTCAGGCTATAATTTAGAGTAAATATAAGAGATTTCTTTTATTTTTATTTATTTATGAATTAATATTTATTAATGAAAATTGTGTACATTGTGATCTATAGTTCCCCAATAATTTATTCCAAAGCTTCCATAGATTGTATGAATGTCTACATTCTTTAGTATTGAAAAACATCTGAAATATTTTGTGATTATTTCTTTGTTTTGTATTTAACAAATTGAGTACCTTTAGCTTACAGTCATAAACTGTACAGACATATGATATATATCACACATTACAAAAAAGGTATAGGATCAGCGCTGAGTGATCTAGAGGGAAATAAACAAGTAGAAAGCTGCAACCAATGGGTATGAGGTTCCCTCCAACGTCCTCAGAAAAGAAATAGCAAAAACACAATAATAGGTCGCGCTGTACAGGAAATATTATAATAAATAGATAAAAATATATATATTTTACTCACATATGATAAAAGGACAAACAGAGAATACAAATAGATATGTGCATAATAGTCCCAATATATAGTAAACTTCTTGTGGGTTCCAATAGGCTAATAGCGACTTGATAGTGTAGTCAATGAGAGGCTGGATCTTCTATAGCTTAGGAAATCTTGACTCAATGGCGGACATGTGAATGAAAAAAAAAACAGAAAGACTCCAATAGTGCAAACTGTGTTTGAGTAGATGGAATAAAGTGTATGTTAGGGAGGTATTTCACTCACCTATTCAAGAGCATGTACTTGCTCAAGTGTGATTAGCATTCAGTGGCGTTGGCCCCCCACTGTCGGGATATACGTGTAGATAATTCCTCGATATGAAAGAAAAATAGAAACCAAATATAGTGCTCACTGTATTAATAAAAGTAAGTCTGAGAAGTAGAGGGCATACTCACATTTGAATGAGCAGGATATACTGCTCAATATGATGGCGTGGGTGGTATAATCCCCACCTAGGATTCTTTGGATGATGGTCTGCTCCAAAGTGACATATGACCAGGTTAAAAAAAAATTATAAATAAATAAATAGGAATAATAAAATGAAATAGAATAAAAGGTATATGGCGAATAAATAGTAAAAAAGCCAATATTCCTTTATTAATACAATAAAAAAATATATAAAAATAGCCAAAAATAGCCAATGTATTAAGTTCAGCAGTTTAAAGAGGCGATCATTGGCTGAGAGCACTATCGCTCACAACCAATGAAAGCTTAGCTCAGCAGAGCTAATGGAAGCTCCATGTTGAAGTTTCCAGCTGCAGGAGATGATGTAGTGACCAGTGCCTGGTAAACCATAGGCAAGTTGACAAGCCTTTTTCAAACCTTCTCACATAGATTCATAGAATAATGTAAGACATTTTTTAAAAAAAGAGCTAAAAAAAAGTACTAAATTATATTTGATTAAAATAGAAGGCCCTAATGAGTGGATATGCTTTTTATGTTTCCCAACGTCAATGAAAAAGTCAAACTTAAGTAGTCACTAATTTGCATTAAACTTCAAGTTGATTGTTCAATATGTGATATGCTAATTCAATAGAGAATTTGCATTCACTGGTTTTCTCTTGTGATGATGCATTTTTAAGCCGTAACATAATGCACTGACTGACACATTGGAAAGCATAGAAACGGCAATGCCATAACCCAGTCAGTAGAAAGCAGTCCGGATTCTCGAGCATAAAATAGTCAGTTTTATGGCATTATTGTGTTAGTGATGCCATTAACCAGTTATCTATATCATGGTACCTAGCACAGCCTGTCTGGACACATAGTTTGGTGTAAGGACCTCCAGACATCAGGATTAACATGTAGGCAGTGTATCACCTCTACTTCTTCCTCCTCTCTTGGTCTGTAGGCTGAATGGTAATAATAATAGTAGGATACATACTTAGTTTTAATTATAAATGAACCATTGAATAGTCTTTATCTTGGTCTAAATACCATACTGACAGTCTCTGTAAAATACCAGATGATGACCGGTCCCTTTGTCCCAAATATTAAAATCTGTCCAAGTGGTCGGTCTTCCATTACTGAATCAAGCCTTTAATCTTTAATAAAAAAATCCAAATTGACAAGTCCAAGTTATACTATAATAATGTGTTAGACATTAACAAATGCTTGTACTTACCAATACTCTAAACTATACTAACTTGGTAATATTTTTACATTTTGCTTATAACAAGTTGATTGAGTGAATATGATCTAAATGTATAAATATAAAGTAAGGACACTCCACATGAAATATAAAAATTATTACTAAAATAAATGTAGAGAAGATATAAATTGTTACGAGTCTACCATAAATATTCAGTAAGTTACCCTTGTTCCACAAGAACAGCAAGCTGATTGAGGTATTCTTATAGTATTTAGGACATCATTCTGTAAAAAAAAAAAAAAAAGAATACACATTGTATTATGCTTCTAGGATTTGTTATTATGATAAAAAAAAATTCTTTATTAAAGATATACAGTGGATTACCGTTACCATAAATAAATAAAAAAAAATAGCAACAAAATGCACAGATATGAATATTTTACGTCTAATTTGTTAAATTGCCTTTTGTGCACTATAAGCAGCGCCAATGAGTAATCTGCCGAGGAGGTAACAGATGTCATTCTGCATTTCACCAACACTATAATAATAAGGGAACATTTTCAGATTTCTGCCAATTCCGAGCAACCACAGCCACTCACTGCAGGATTTTAAAACTTTTAATTACAAAGAACTGCAGAATTAGATTTTCTACCCATCCGTTCCACTCTTGAAAAAAAGAAAAAAAAAAAAAGAAAAACTAAGCGTGTTTTTGGATCCCAGTTTGGATAATATATGACATGTGAAATTATAATTATTATGGGATGCAGGCTAAATAGCAAAATACTAGACTTTTTATTTATCTATTTATTTACAATTTTTCTGTGCATTCAGTTTCAAATTAATATTTTCAGAATTGAATCCATATAAATGAAAACCTGCTGTAAAACAAACTAAGGCAGAATAATATAGAAAATGCTGTCCATTAAAAAAAAATGAAAAAAATCAGAAATCATTTTCATGAAAAAAGCAATAACGATACCAAAACATTTTTTTTTTATATATTTCTTATTATTTAGTATTTTTGCAATGCAGTTTATAACTCTAAGGTCAAGTTACAAAGATTTTGAAGGTCACTTGAATAATGGCAGGTGAAATAGCCATCTTTAGCGAAAGATCTCTAACTCAGCTAGCATCTAGCATACAAGGCAAGGCAGTTGAAATGTAACCTGTTGCACAAATGCATCCCTTTGGTTAGGTTAAACTCCGAAAGGGCTAGAAAACATAGTCGACTTGCTTTCAAGTATTGCAACCCCGTGACTTTCCTGTGACTTTCTAGTTTGGTTGTTCATGATGGGTCTCAGGTAGGATGATTCCAATGTCCTAATGCTACATAAATATTTCATTTCTAGATGTTGCTATGGGTCTCTTTAGCATCACTGGCGTACAGCCTGGGGTCTATTAATGATTTCACACATACAATGAAATGCCATGGGCATGTATTGTACTTCAAGGAAAAGATGCTTGTTCCCATCAGATGTCTCTTTAGCTAATGGAAGATGGCAAGATGTGGCAGGAGAAGCTTGATGTGCCGACTTTTGCCAAATATTGCAGAAAATCAGCTTTCTTTGTCTTGTGTATTTTTTATTGCATTGGAATTTCAACACAATTTGAAAAAAAGTTTTCATAGAGATTTTAATTCTATGAATACCTCAAAAGTGACAATGTATCTATAAATGAAATATCAAACGACTGATGGTAAGCTTAAACTGTATGATTTCCAAAGTAATAGTAGTAGTTACCAAAAAGGAAAGAGATCACATTATTGGCATATGATAAAATGCACGGCATAGCAGGTACAACAGAGGAGGATTTGTTGCTATGAAATATATTATTGGGATATTAATGGGACACTGTAGGCACCTAGGCACCCAGATCACTTCAGTTTATTGAAGTGGTCTGGGTGCAATGTCCCATGTCCCTTAGCCCTATAGTGGTAATTATTGCAGTTTCTGAAAAAACTGCAATTATTATCTGTGAGGGTTAACTCCTCCTCTAGTGGCTGTTGTAGCAGAGTACTAGTCCTGACCAGAACTTTCCTCCGCTTAATTATCAATAACTGGAACTCAGGAACAAGATACTGCAATGTGCATAGCCCTCCTCCTCCCCAGTAACTGGACGACACACAGTTCTGAGAGTACAACTGATTTATTCCACACAAACTCAGCCTTTTATGCACAGACCCACAGCATGACACCTAGTGCTCCCCCAGCCCCCCACCCATGAGCGGCGGGTGGGGACCGCAATTAACTAAAGGGGGAAATAATGTCCCCCATGGTCCCAACCCATGAGTGGCAGGTGGGGACCCTAATTACACCCAAGAGCAGACATTAGTGCTCCCCCATTATTTTTTTGTGGGGACCAGAGGGGACATTAGATGCCCCCTTTAATTTATTAGGGTCCCCACCCACGCGTGGGGACCTGGGGGGACATTAGGTCCCCCCATTATTTATTTAATTAGGGTCCCCACCCGCCGCTTATGAGTGGAATCCAGGGGGACATTAGGTCCCCCCCCATTTAATTAGTTAGGGTCCACACCCACTGCTCATGGGTAGGTACCTGGGGGGGGGACATTGGATTCCCCCCCTTATCTATTTAATTAAGGTCCCTACCTGCCAGTCATGGGTGGGGACCTGGGGGGACACTAGGTCCCCCCATTTTAGTTATTCTAGTTATTTTAGTTATTTGTGTTACCCACCAAGGGGGAACGAGTGGACCTGTGCCAGGTCCCCCCTTTATTGCACTAGCAACTGAGCAGCAATAGCTGCCCAGTCACTAGTAGTTTTAAATGACAGAAGCGATAGAGTGATAGAAGTGATAGAGCTACGGTTAGAGTACGTGTAAAAAGTAGCTATTTATTTTACACAATAAGGCTGTGCTACTGATCTAAATAACTACTTTTTATATTGCAACATTGTTATAGTTTTTGCTATACCTGCGGGAGGATTTAACCTCCCTTTTACTAATATGGGGGTCATAGTGACCCCATAGGTTTTAATGCAGGGGGTTGGAATTAATATTTCCAACTCGGTGTTAAATAAAGTACCACCATGATTTTAGTGGCTATGATATACATTAAAATAGTGCACAAAGACAATGCCAGATACAATGTATGTAAAAATGTATTCATCTAATGCAGACTCTTCCTATTCAGAACAAGATTTGTGAAAGTAGTTTTAAAGAGCAAGAGAAGAAAAAGGCCTTCATGCATCTGTATTATTGAAATAAAAGAGCATCTGTTCTTTTTTGTAGTTAAATTAATTTGCAAGACCAGGGAGGATCCTTTTACTGTTAGTTGCCTAGGGCAGCACAAAACCAGTATACACCACTGATTGCATATGCAAACATATTATTAAGCATCAAAGGGAGTGACAATTGCCTTTTCATTTTATTTTGGTGCTCAATCCAGAGCTGCATTCATTTCACCAATACCTGAATGCGTCCTGTGTTTTTAAACATCACCAACTCTTCTAAAAAGCAATTTACCAACTACGCAGCTCTCTAAAAAGTTTTTGAAAACTACATTTTGTTTAGCAGAGCTAGATCTGAAGTATCTTATATAATGTGGGCTTTGCTTAAAAATAAATTAATACATTAAATTCTAGTTTGCACAAAATGACAAAGATAAAAATAAATAAATAAACAAAACGAAAAATGTCTGTAAAAGATTGCATGCATACAAGTAATTAGGATCTATTCAATACAAAGTCTAAATTCAAAGTATATGCTCTATTAACTGATGCTTGAGATTATATAAATAAAAGCAGTGAATACATGTATCATCTTATTATTTTTAAGCCTTTCTATTTTCTGGAATTAAAATTAGAAAATTAGATCTTTAACATAATCTGAACAACTCTATCCAGAATTTACAGCCATTCAATTAATAATGTAATCTATGGTTGATTTTAGTATAATTAGTAATCCACGTGCAGCACCTGATATGAGTATAAACTGTACAATAAATAAAAAAAAAATATGGCTAAATCAATGTTATTAGAGCATTGTTAGACTTTGTTGCTACCAAATGTATGCTTCCTGGTAAAATATTTTCCAAGTAAATAAATAAATAAATTATGCTATCTTTCTACAACACATCACAAGAACGACTTGTGTTGTTAAACATTGAATTTTCAGCTTTATACACGTGTAAATACATTTCATACTTATACTATACTAGGATTGTTATGAAAGTTAGTAGATACATAGCTGAAAAGTTCAGCCTCTCTCACATTTGCTTTTGCTGTTGATCAAAAAGAAGGCAAAACAAAGTCTGAATTGCTTCCAATTTTGCAACAAACTAGGAAAAAATGTGTTCTTGACCCTAGAATGGCAGTCAGATATTTTCTACCTTGGATCAAGAAGCTATTACCCCACCAAGGTATATTCCTGTATATTATGTCTTTGCAAGTATTTATCCAAATGCTGCTTAAACATCTGTATAGACTCTGATAAAACACCTCTTCAGGCAGATAATCCCACATCCTATTGTCCTTACTGTTAAAAAAAAGCTTTTGCCTTAGACTAAATATTCTTTCTTCCAGTCTAAATGTGTGACCTTTGGTCCTATGAATAATCCTGTTTATGTATACATTTTCAGAAAATGGTTTGCAATGGCCCCCAAATATACTCGTATAATGCTATTATATCCACTCTGAGGTGCCGTTCTTCTAAACTAAAGAGAATTAAATGTGTTTCTTTCTTTCTTCATAACTAAAATGCTCCATTCCTCTTATCAATTGGTAGCCAGCATGTTCACTTTTTATAGTGTCATCATATCCTTCTTTAGAACAGGTGCCAAAAAGTGCACAGCATATTCGGGGTCCAGTGATTTATAAAAAGGCAAAATTATATTCTTATCCCAACACTCAATGCACCTTTTTTATACATGACAATACCTTACTGGCCTTAGCTATTGCATATTGTTTCCTAGTTTGTTGTCTAGAACAATTCCCAAATCTATCTCATGTGTTATACCTAATTCGCTACCATTTAAGGGGTATGTTGCTTGTTCCTTTTTTACCCCGAAGTACATAACTTTGCATTTTTCTTCATTAAATTTCATCTGCCATTTCAGTGCCCAGTCCCCCAATACATCTGCAGCAAATTAATATCTTGCTCACATTTTATTACTTTACAGAGTTTTGTGTCATCTGCAAACATTAAAACATGGCTTTCAATGCCTATTTCAAGATCATTTGTAAGTATGTTAAATAGAAGCGGTCATAAGACGCCTGATAAGGGAGACTCTCATAGATGACACAGCTCGGGCCATGACGTGGTCTAAAAGGGCATTTTACGAACAGGCCAACAAAATGGACACTTTACTCGCTAGAACTTTATGTCCAAGACCCCGACATACACACATCACTACGATCAAAGACCTCAGGGGCCACACCAAGACAACACCAGTGGAAAGAGCAACAGTTTTCACCAACTTCTACAAATTCCTATATAATCATACCCCTCGGGACAACGACAACACACCAGACTCAACAAAGGCCATACACACGTACCTCAACAAATTAGACCTGACAAAACTGAACCCAACCGCAATAACGACCCTGAGAGGGGAATCACAGCTGACGAGATAGATTGAGCCATTTCTAACCTAAAAAGACACAAAGACGAATTTGAGGTGGGTTATTACAAAACTTACAGAGCGGAACTGGTACCACACATGATGACCTGGTTTAACTACTTGGGGGGATGGCGCCCTGACCCCGAAATGTCCACAGCTAACACAGTCTTACTCCCAAAACCAGGGGAAGGACACTGCATACCCTGAACACTATAGGCCCATATCATTGATCAACCATGACATCAAAATACTAACAAAGATACTAGCAGAGAGACTATCCCCACTACTAACAAAACTGGTTCATGCAGACCAGGTGGGCTTCATACCCAGCCACCAATTGGAAAAACTGGAAACAGCCACCACACGAACACCAAAACTAATCCTAACCTTAGACGCAGAAAAGACATTTGACAGGGTGAAATGGACATACCTGTTCGAACTCCTAACACACCTAAGATTCCCAGAGATGTACATCACGACTATCCGAGTTATGTACGCGGACGTTAAAGGACAAATTAGAATAACGGGGGCCGCAAACACACCCTTCGTTCTAAGTAATGGCACGCGGCAGGGATGCCTGCTATCGCCACTGCTATTCGTACTTTCCCTAGAACCGCTCCTACAAGCCATATGCACTGATCAACACATACGGGGTATTACGGTGGGCTGACAAGAATTCAAAGAATCTGGATACGCGGACGACATCCTGTTCACCCGTACACACCCCAAGGACTCAATGACTGATTTGACAAGAGAACTGACAGAACACGGTACCCTATCGGCGTACAAGGTAATCCTTACAAAATCCAATGCACTTCCAAAAGCCTTGTCGGCTGCGGACACTGTGTACATACGAGACGAACACCACATACCCATTGCACAAAGGTCTATAAAATATCTGTGAGTACAGCTAACTGCGAACCAAACACAATTCTGCCCTACCAATTATGCACCCCTTTTCAAGACCCTTATAGATGACCTAGATAGTTGGGTGGACAAGCCAGTATCTTGGATCGGTAGAGTCCATACAATAAAAATGAACATTATGCCCAGACTGCTGTTCTATTTCCAGGCTTTACCCATACCAATCACTAAAACCGACTTAGCCCCCCTGCAAAAAACAATAGTAGACTTTATTTGTCAAAACAAAAGACACAGAGTATCCCATAATTTACTGTACAGACCGAAAGGTGAAGGCGGCCTAGGCCTGCCAAACCTATACTACTATTATTTGGTGGTGCAACTAGCACAGATCGCAATGTGGCACTTGACACCTGATGAACGCAGGTGGGTAGATCTCGAATCCAGTATAATGGGGGCCAATCTCCCTCAATTCTATATCTGGCTGCCAAAAGAACACTTGGCGATTCTCTGCACACAGTACCTGGCGATCTTGAACTCCCTCCGAGTCTGGGACTCCATTGCTCTAAGAAACAGGGCATTCCCCCTGGGGATGCAAGCACATGACTACAATGGCATTGAATATACGGGCTTACAGAGGGCGGTACACTTAAACGAGGGAGACCAAATCGTAACATTTGAGACACTGAAAGAAAGGGCCACATTAAAACCCCCAGATTTTTTCAGATACCTACAAATCAGAGACTTCACACAACACAACTTAGTAAAAGAAGCAGCACACAACACACTAACGGGCTTTGAAAAGATGTGCCTCAGGGAGAACCCCCCAAAGGGACTCATTACTTCATTGTATGCTCACCTGAAATATAACAACACTGAATGGGGAGAACTACATCACACAACACAGTGGGAATGTGCTCTCGGAGAGGTCTTAGAGGGCACAGAATGAAGGGAAATATGGGATGCAACTAGGGCTACCTCAGTATGTGTCACACAGCAGGAACAAGCATACAAAACCATGCTCAGGCTGAAGTTACACCATATGCGCAAGACCCCAGATGACCTTTGTTGGAGGGGTTGTGGACACAGGGGTACATATAAACACATGTGGTGGGACTGCCCTAAAGCGCAGTTCTTGTGGGAAGAGGTGGGAGGCCTTTTGGAGAAGGTATTCCAGAGACGGGTAAAAAAGAGACCCATGGATATTACTACTGTCCAGGCCAGTAGATGACTGACCAAGAAGGGAAAAAACATAATTGCACAAACTCACTCTAGCGGCCAGGCGAACCATGGCACAAGTATGGCTCAAACCTGACACCCCCCGTTGGACACTGTAATTCATAAAATTAAAGACACTCATATCATGGTCCATCTCACTGTACAGGTTAGAGGTACAATTAAATCATATGAAAAGATATGGGACATGTGGATGGCTGTAGACTGGGGGGATTAGGGGAAGCGGGAGCTGGGAGGGGTAGACCTAAACCCCTACATCCAGTAAAAATAATCCCACCCCTGGCCTTCCGACTCAGCGGGCCACGAACCCAAGATAGTCATGAAACTCCTGCCGGGCCAACCGATCTAGAAAAGGCTTGAACCTTACCACAGAAACCTAACCACAGTAAGCATAAAAAAAAAAAAAAAAACCTACGCCCCGAAATTCTGAACATGTGAGGGACACTATCCTTTCCTTCCTTCTCCCCTCTTCTTTTCTTTCTCTACCTCTTGTGAGAGTGTCATTACACTACAGGGAGTGCAGAATTATTAGGCAAGTTGTATTTTTGAGGATTAATTTTATTATTGAACAACAACCATGTTCTCAATGAACCCAAAAAACTCATAAATAAAAAAGCTAAATATTATCGGAAGTAGTTTTTAGTTTGTTTTTAGTTTGAGCTATTTTAGGGGGATATCTGTGTGTGCAGGTGACTATTACTGTGCATAATTATTAGGCAACTTAACAAAAAACAAATATATACCCATTTCAATTATTTATTTTTACCAGTGAAACCAATATAACATCTCAACATTCACAAATATACATTTCTGACATTCAAAAACAAAACAAAAACAAATCAGTGACCAATATAGCCACCTTTCTTTGCAAGGACACTCAAAGGCCTGCCATCCATGGATTCTGTCAGTGTTTTGATCTGTTCACCATCAACATTGCGTGCAGAAGCAACCACAGCCTCCCAGACACTGTTCAGAGAGGTGTACTGTTTTCCCTCCTTGTAAATCTCACATTTGATGATGGACCACAGGTTCTCAATGAGGTTCAGATCAGGTGAACAAGGAGGCCATGTCATTAGATTTTCTTCTTTTATACCCTTTCTTGCCAGCCACGCTGTGGAGTACTTGGACGCGTGTGATGGAGCATTGTCCTGCATGAAAATCATGTTTTTCTTGAAGGATGCAGACTTCTTCCTGTACCACTGCTTGAAGAAGGTGTCTTCCAGAAACTGGCAGTAGGACTGGGAGTTGAGCTTGACTCCATCCTCAACCCGAAAAGGCCCCACAAGCTCATCTTTGATGATACCAGCCCAAACCAGTACTCCACCTCCACCTTGCTGGCGTCTGAGTCGGACTGGAGCTCTCTGCCCTTTACCAATCCAGCCACGGGCCCATCCATCTGGCCCATCAAGACTCACTCTCATTTCATCAGTCCATAAAACCTTAGAAAAATCAGTCTTGAGATATTTCTTGGCCCAGTCTTAACGTTTCAGCTTGTGTGTCTTGTTCAGTGGTGGTCGTCTTTCAGCCTTTCTTACCTTGGCCATGTCTCTGAGTATTGCACACCTTGTGCTTTTGGGCACTCCAGTGATGTTGCAGCTCTGAAATATGGCCAAACTGGTGGCAAGTGGCATCTTGGCAGCTGCACGCTTGACTTTTCTCAGTTCATGGGCAGTTATTTTGCGCCTTGGTTTCTCCACACGCTTCTTGCGACCCTGTTTACTATTTTGAATGAAACGCTTGATTGTTCGATGATCACGCTTCAGAAGCTTTGCAATTTTAAGAGTGCTGCATCCCTCTGCAAGATATCTCACTATTTTTGACTTTTCTGAGCCTGTCAAGTCCTTCTTTTGACCCATTTTGCCAAAGGAAAGGAAGTTGCCTAATAATTATGCACACCTGATATAGGGTGTTGATGTCATTAGACCACACCCCTTCTCATTACAGAGATGCACATCACCTAATATGCTTAATTGGTAGTAGGCTTTCGAGCCTATACAGCTTGGAGTAAGACAACATGCATAAAGAGGATGATGTGGTCAAAATACTAATTTGCCTAATAATTCTGCACTCCCTGTATGTAAGAGCAACTATACAGCTACATAAGAGACTGACTGAACTGAACAATCTTGAAATGACACTCTGTTTATGTTAATGTTATTGTTTTGCAATATGTCATTGATTATTTAAAAATGGTTTTGTCGGAATGCTAGACACCCATGAAAAACAGCAAGGAGGCCTACCAACACCAATTACCAAAGCAATGAGTCATATGACAAATGCCAACCTGTTTCTATATTGTTGTCCAACAAATGCATGTAATTTTTTTTTGGTTATCACATGTGCTGCAATGAAAAACCAAAAAAAAAAAAAAAAAGATACAGACAAATGAGTCAATGGGACATGATAAAATACACCCAAAGTTATCAAAAGAGTTTAGTGGTGTACTAGCAAAACCATTAACAGATTTATTTAACAAATCATTGTTAACAGGAGTAGTCCCAGAAGATTGGAAGTTAGCAAATGTTGTGTCCATTCACAAGAAAGGTAGTAAGGAGGAGTCGGGGAACTATAGCCAGTAAGTCTTACTTCAGTAGTGGGGAAAGTTATGTTAACCATGGAAACTATGTTAAAGGATAGGATTGTTGAACATCTAAAATCACATGGAGTAGATAGAGGGAAGTGCTCATGCCATTGTACAGAACACTGGTGAGATCTCATTTGGAGCATTGTACGCAGTACTGGAGACTATATCTCCAGAAGGATATTAATACTTTAGACAGAGAAGGGCTACTAAACTGGTTCATGGGCTGCAGAATAAAACTTACAAGGAAAGGTGAAAGGAACTTAACATGTATAGCTTGGAGGAAAGGCGAGACGGGGGGATATGATAGAAACATTTAAATACATAAAGGGAATCAACACAGTAAAGGAGGAAACTATATTTAAAAGAAGAAAAACTACCACAACAAGAGGACATAGTCTTGAATTAGAGGGGCAATGGTTTAAAAATAATATCAGGAAGTATTACTTTAATGAGAGGGTAGTGAATGCATGGAATATTCTATGGTAAAAACAGAATAGATCAACACTAATAGAAAGTGGTGTATAGATAAAAATATTCTATGGTAAAAACAGAATAGATCAACACTAATAGAAAGTGGTGTATAGATAAAATTCACTTATCGTTAATAAATATAGGACAGCTTCCTCTCAGGATTTTTCAGACTGTATCCTGCACATAAAATCTGTCCAAACAGGAATATAGAGGATATAGCTGACTACCTACAGAAGAAAAACAAAGTAATACAATTGAAAATTCAGTTATAGCACATATTAATGTGCACCAGATAAGAATGCACTCACAAGATTTAGGAGTATAATGTTGCCTCAGGGTGCTTCCCCTTGGATGTGTGGGGGGTATATCCAAGGATCTTTCTCCTCTGGTATTATCACCACCATGTAATGTAAGATAGTACCCAGGTTATAGGTAAAAAAAAAATGCTAAGCTCTGAAGCTATGAAAATAAAATAAAAATATATGCGAAGTCCTACGCGTTTTGGCTTTACAAAAGGGACCAATAAAACAAAAGCAAGTATACACATTCATAAAAACAATCCTACAATCAAGATAAAAAGCAGCATATAACCCTCCCCCATATCTTTTTTTATATATGGTCTTCCTCTCATCCCACTGGTGGTTCCAAAGGTGTTTCCAAAGGTGTCCAGCTGTCTTGAAGAATCTGAGATTAGATTTCCTGGGTTAATGATAGTTCTGTAACGCCACTTCCGGTTCACCACTTCCGGAAGTGAAATTGAGGTCAAGTGTGCGTTCCATTAGACTTTTGTAATGCGTTTCATATGAATTTGGGTAGTATGAGTGTTCTGTCTTGAAATGAAAAAGTAAGGGAGCCTACAAGGCTAAAAAAAAAAAACAGTATAAAAAAATGGCAATAACAGCTAAAAATACAGTACCTAACAAAGGAACTATTAAATAATGTCCATTATTATTAACCAAGGCATGTGTCTGGCAGCATATCTCTTGTAATTTACTAACTTATAAAAAAATATAATTAGAAAAGGGAAAAAAATAAAACTAAGATTAAAAAATGAAAAATAAAACTATAAACTTTATATTGAACTCCCAGAATCTTTTTTTTTTAAATATACTAATAGTTAAAACATATATGTGATTACCGGTATGTATAATCTCCCTTAACTTAAATCTACAAAATCCCAGAGTATGCTGAAAAACAAGTCCTGATGGCAACAGAAAAAAACTTTGACTTATTACTATAATCTTCATTACATGTTCTGGTAAGATATTTATATGCAATATTGGTTAAAAAGGTGTACGTACGGAAATTTTTCTAGTGTTGATAATATTAGCATAGTTATTTACCATTAATTAGAAAAAGGAAAAAACATAAACCATATTAAAAATAAACTATGTATCAATGTATACAGAGAGTTGTGCTTACATCAAAACTCCCTTAAGGAAACATACAATATCAATATCAGCATTAAGACCTATTGGTTCTAAAGTACCCAATGGATGAATCCAGAATGTCTCACCTTACGCTAATCTCTCCTCTCTATTCCCTCCCCTCCAATGGGGTTTAATGTGTTCAACTCCGAAAAAAATAGGGACAGGAGTTGCAATGGACAGGAACTGTATGGTTTTTAACATCTTTTTTAATATTATTTAGATGTTCTAAAATTCTGACCTTTAACTTTCTCTTTGTTCTACCAATATATTGTTTGCCACACAGGCACTGCAATAGATATACTACATGGTCCGTGTGTCAATTGAACTTTTTATATCATATCATATTTCTTCCCTATCACTGTGCAAATTAAATTTTAAACAGTGGATCTTTGAATACCGCTGCATGCTTTGCAATGTCTGCAATACCTAAAACCATCATCAGAATGACCACTACATGTCTTGTCCGTGTGTTTAATACTATAAATTGAAGCTAACCTATTCTTTAGATTTTGATTCCTCTTAAAAATGACAGGGGGTTGTTCGGGCAACAAAGGTCCTAATATTTTGTCTTCTCTGAAGATATGTCAGTGTTTGGACATAGCTCTCTTGATTTTTTTTTTTTTATTCTTAATTTTTCGCTGTGCAAGAAATAATAAGGCATCTTACACTGCCACAACGGCGTATGTAAGCACACTGGTAATACAATTGAATATATATGTGGCATTATGGTCTCGGCACAATTTTTTAAATGTAGTGATAGTCAAGCCGTTTTTACTCGTCTGGTTGCAGGTCGTGACAGTATTAGCATTATAAGTAACACAAGTAATAGAAGTAAGAGGTGTGATTTGCATAAAATAGTGATTAGCTCGCTATGTGTAGTGTCTGAGGGTCATGGGATTAAGTCCCAGGCTATGGGTCTCGATGCGTTGTGCAAGTACAGTAATACATTAGGGGGAGCATAATAGGGTGTAATATGCGTTGTGGTAGTGCTGCTCACTATATTTATGTGAAACAATATTAGTGGTGCAGTACCCTATTCCCCAGATTGCACATTCAGATGATATATAGTATGAGGATGGGAGATAAAGATCATGCAACTGGAAGTACATGGAGTATCGTGAGAAAGGTATACTTGCGTCCACTAAGTAAACTGAACTTTTGCAACACATGGAGAAGTAACAGATGTTAAGAGGCAGGGTAGCGTTCGTTTTTGTGGAGGTTGCATGCCATATCCCATGGTTGTCAGTGGGTGGCCATTGAGTCCTTGTGGTGGAAACATTTTAACCAATGTCTGCCCGAGGGTGTACAGAGTCTCGTAGCCTGATTATGTGCCGCAGGCTGTCCCAGCTTAGAATAGATATAACACATGAAATACCCTTGTAGAAACTTTAGCCTTAGCTGTTTAGCTATATTTAAGCATGCTAATAGGGGGTATGTCAGGCTGAATGTATGCAAGAGTATACACCTAACTGGCACTAAGACAAGCTAACTCTGCAGGTTAACACCATGGCTGACCTCCCCCCATCCCCCCCTGCTGCAGAACAGCCCTAAGTAACGGCAGAACAAGATAAACTAAGGTTGACCTAAATACACTAAAATAAACTAAAGTGGGGGACAGGAGCATAGCTCACGCATTGCTTCTAGGTCCAGTACCTTGGCAGTCTAACGGCTAACATACAGAGGCAAGTCAATGAGAGAGTTCGTCAACAGGTAGGGAACGCCAGTCTCAGAGGGCTAGAGAGCCATCCGATGCCTCTGGTGGGCCACTTTATGCAGTCTCTGTCCTGGTCAGTTGTGGGATGTGCACGGTGGATCGAGCCTCTGAGGGCTCCATGTCTCTCTGCTGGGTGGAGGAGAGTCGAGGGAGTTCTCTGGTCCCAGGCCTGTTTCAAGGGCGGCCTCACGGTGCCGTGGAGTGGGGACCCAGCGTAGCCCACGTTCTTCCCTGCCGTGGGAGAGCAGGGTCGGGTCATGATCCTACTTCGCCTTGCGGGTAATTTGCTTCGCTTGCGTGGTCGCTGCTGGGGGGCCGGTCTGTTTACGATTTCCTGCCCAGGAAGGCTGATGCCGTTTGTGGAGGGCGCAGTTGGGTGCTGTTTTTGGATCTACGGCCATTTTGTACCTCCTGCCTCTGGACTTTCGCTTGGGGATCCCGTTTGGGATTTGCCACTCTCGCTGCCAGCCTCACCCAGAAAGCCCCCAGAATAGTGTCTGGGATTTGCCTCTACGCTCTCCTGTGCCTCCGGTCCGCAGTGCGTGATTGATCGCTTTATTCGGCTGCGACAGGGGAGTGTGTCCGCTATCTTGTGTGTCGAGGTACCTTTCTCGGTTTCGCTTTGGGGTTTTCCAGGGTTTGTCCACTCCGTAGGCAGTGGAGTATGGACCGGGATATCTTCCCCGGCTCTGAGGGGAGGGAACAGGAGTCCGTGTGGCCCTGCTGTGGTGAGACTCAGGGGACGGAAGATTGGCCGCATCTCCCACCCGGGGTCTTCTCTAGGCCGCAATCGCTCTGGCGGTCGGCATCACGGGTTTCCTGACTGGGGCACTCCAGCCGTTGTCTGTGGCAATTAAGTCCCTTTGTGGGTCAAGTTGTGAGCGGCAGAAGTCTCAGTATGTTTCTTGATCAAGTATGTAGCAGGGGAGCTCCTGCGAGTTGCGACTGTCCGCCATGCTGGCCAGGCCCCGCCCCCCAGCTCTCTTGATTTTAAAGTGATCATTGCTGACTCTAGTAACAAAAGAGTGTTCAAACATTTTTATTGATGGTGTTTTGCAAGATGTTCTGTCCAAGATCTGTCCATCATGAGATCATCCTTACTAATCATTGAAACTTTTCTAATATCCCTCTCAATATGTTTTTTGTTGTATTCTTTTGCAATTAGTTTATTTTTGACAACTATAACTTGTTGGTGATAATCATCTGAGGTAGTGCAGTTACGCCTAACTCTTGTGAGCTGGCTTTTGGCAATACCTCTAAACCATGGACAGTGGCAACTTTGCCGATGGACAAAACAATTTCCGTCTGTCTTCTTAAAAAAAAATTGGAAACAATATCAATATCTGACTTGTTATTGGAAAGTGTCACATCTAGAAAATTGATGGTATTATGGTGCCATTCTGAATGAAATATCAAATTATATATATTATTATTCAGATACTCTACAAAATTAGTAAAAAGCATGTTCTGTTCCTTTCCAAATAATAAGAATATCATCAATATATCTCCGCCATAGGACCAAGTCTCTTCCCCAGCCATGACAAACCTAGATGGTCAATTCCTCCCATCTTCTCATGTAGATATTGGCATAGCTGGGGGGCGGATCTGGTTCCCTTGGCTGTCCCTGTAACCTGCAAATAAAATTTACCATTGAACATAAAATAATTGTGATCTAATATAAAAGTGATGGAATTTAAGAAAAAAATTAACTTCTTCGTTAGAAATATTTTTATCCTTTTGTAAATAATAAGATACTGCCTGAATCCCTAAGTCATGTTTAATGATGGTATATAATGAGGAAACATCCAAAGTGGCCCAGCTGTAATCTTGTTGCCACTCAATATTGACCAATTCCTGTAGGATGGCTTTGGTTTCCTTCATGTAAGATGTCGCACTTTGGGCATACTCTTGCAGGTATAGATCTATAGACCCTAAGAGTCCAGCTGTGATGGAATCAATGTCACTTATTATAGGACGTCCTGGTGCTAAAAATAAAGAGTTATGGATTTTCGGGAGAAAATAAAAAATGGGTATGGGTGGACTTGAATTAAACAAAAATTTATAATTCTTTTGTGAGATTAAACCTTGGGCAATGACTTTTTTTCAATATTTTATCAAGTTCTTCATTAAATCCCAGAGTTGGGTTACTTTTCAGTTCCATATAAGTGTTATGGACTCCCAAAATATTCAAAGCCTCTTGCATATAATAGCTTTTGGACATAATAACAATGCCTCCGCCCTTATCGGCTTCTTTAATAATGATGTCCTCTCTTTTTGAAAGTTTTTTTTAGACAGAGACTTTAGACGTATTGAATTTATTTCGATCATTTTGGCTGATATGACATAATTCATTATTTACCAAATTAAAAAATGTCTGTCTAGGTGTGACCCTTTACTTTGGCTGGGGTAGAAAGTGGATTTATTTCTTAAATGTGCATGTCTTTCCATGTCATCTGTTGGTTCCTTAGTAGGAAAATCTATTGGCTGTTTCAAAAACATTTTATGTATAGTGAGTTTTCTAATGAATTTCTGTAGGTCTATAAATAACTCGAAATCATTAGATCTTTGGTTGGGTGCAAACTTTAAACCTCTTTCCAATAACTTAATTTCTAGATCAGTTAAAGGCATATCAGTAAAATTGAATACGCCCTTTTGAACCTCCTCCACCTTTAGAGTACCTCTCTCTTCCTTCCCATCACTTGATCTGTTTCCAATCTCTTTCTTTTTGGGGAAGTTTCTGTTTGGAGTACAGAGAACCGATTGGGATGTTTCCAATGGTCTCTTTTTTGCAAGGAAATAACTTGCTATGTGTTTTTCTTTTGGTCTGCAATCTCTCTCTAAAAAAGAGTGTCATTAGGAGACAGGCTTTTCCTGTCAATTTGGTTGTTTAAACGCCTATCTTTAGGTCTGCAATCTTGTTCTTTATTTTGGGGACGAGTGGGAGAGGGAATTTTTGTTAATTGGGAGATATTATGTTCATATCTGGGTGGGACTGTGAAATGATTAGTATTTCTAACAGGGGTTTGTACTCCTAAATCTCAAGGTGCATGGAATAGCCTTCCAGCTGAAGTGGTAGAGGTTAACACAGTAAAAGAGTTTAAGCATGGGTGGGATAGGCATAAGGCTATCCTAGATAAGATAAGGCCAGGGACTAATGAAAGTATTTAGAAAATTGGGCAGACTAGATGGGCCCGAAAGGTTCTTATCTGCCATCACATTCTATGTTTCTATGTTTCTTTGTAACACCCTGAGCCAGGGACGTTTTCGCCACGAGGCAAACAAGGCATTTGCCTTGGGGCGGCATTTTCCAGGGGGCGGCCAAAAAAAGCCGCCCCAAACGTCCAGGGCAAATGCCTTGTTAGCCTCGCAGCTATCTGTCCTGCCGGATGGGCTGGCTGCTAGGGGTGGGCAGCGCTGGTGAGGGAGCACTTCCTCTGAGAGCTCTGCTCAGCTCCCTCGCGCGCCGCCCAAAGAGTGAGGCTGGGAGGCGGAGCCAGAATATGACTTTTTTTTCATGAGATGCTCCATTTTCTATTAAATTTCTATTAAAGATTTAGCAAAATAGTTAATCATTCAGTTCAGACAATACAACTCCTGGTTAAACATTGTAAATAAAAAGGAAAAATAGAAATATTGCAATTTCATCTCGTCTGTATTATTTCTCTATGCTAATTGCCAGGTGCAAAGGGCAGAGCTTATAATAATATTTGACAGGGAGGTAAGATAGAGGCACCCAGTTGCAGGATAAAAAGTGTGGATTTCTATATTTAAGGTTTTCACATCTCGAAATAATCTATTTATTAAATTTCGAAATATGTAAACATAATATTAAAAAATCTGGACATGTGCAATTCCCTTTTATAAGACCTGCAATTAGCTTTTTGGTGCAAATTATCTAAATACTGCAGCTAGTTTATAATGAATAATCTGACAATGCATTGCAAATGCAAATACTTTGTCATTATAATATTTATATTATCGCAGGCTCTAGCTCATGTGATAGACAAATCTAAATAGATATATTTTTTTCCTTTCTTTCTTTTGATTGATATTTATTTATATATTCTTACTACTCTGTGTTTAACTTTACACTTTTTTTCCCCCTTAAATTATATGTCTGGTACGATAGTTGGATGGATTAATGTGCCTGCTCTAGTGATCTCTGCATGACCTGAGGAATAAGAATTTTAATTCTAGTGTTTGCTCATTCAGCCGGTGCAGAATATATTTAAACAGATTTAATTTAAGATCTTAAAAGTCTTAGGGTAGCCAAGATTATTTTAATATAATGAGATCCTGACCGCTGATACTTCCTTGCAACTGACTAAGGCATCAGAACTTCAGGAGGAGTGGTGGAATCTCCAATCAAAGAGGCCACAGGCATGTGGTAATGATTAAAGTGGTTGCTGTAACAATTTAAAATTGTTACAGAGCTGATTCATAAATTGTAATCCTAGAATTGCAAAACACAATTCCTATTTAGTAACCATGAGCTTAGTGTTTTTTCAGCTAGGCAAAAGTTAACGTTGTCCTACACAGAATTCAAAGATTGGAAAACCTGGGTGGCAACTTTAGTATTTATTATGTCTCCTATCCCTACCAAATTTGCTCCAGGTACTTCGTATAGCCTTACAGGTTTCCCTTACACCACGTGAATTGTATGCAGCCCCAGATTAACATAGGGGCTATTGGAGTTTAAGCTCCAGATTGACACATTGCAATAGCCCCAAGCTGCCTGAGTGTTTTATTATTCATTTATTTGACCTGATGCAACTCTGACATGCTCACTGCCAAATTCATAGCATGTAGCCAGGGAATCATGGATATATCCGTGATTGTCTGTCTGAGCAACATATATCCATCATTTCCAAAAACAAGAGGACATTGTTTTAAATAAGAGGGGCAAAGGTTTAAAAATAATATCAGGAAGTATTACTTTAGAGGGTAGTGGATGCATGGAATAGCCTTCCAGCTGAAGTGGTAGAGGTTAACACAGTGAGGAAGTTTAAGAATGCGTGGGATAGGCATAAGGCTATCCTAGACTTAAGATAAGGCCAGGGTCCAACTAAAAGTATTTCAAAATATTGGGCAGACTAAATGGGCCGAATGGTTCTTATCTGACGTCACATTCTATGTTTCTATGTTTCTAGCATGCAGAGGTAGCTTTGGCATTGCATTTACAAATCTGTATCTGACATACTGGGGCCAAACTCTGCTCAATGCACATTCCACACATTCCACATGCTGCATGACCCATAGGCAGTGACTCCTTGTCCCCATTGCTCTCCAAGTAGATTCCTCTATGTCTCAGCTATGTGTATCTATAGAGTTTATCTGTTTGACATTTACAGTTGTATATATTTCTATAAATGCGTATGAGACTAGATTGCTTTATGGCTGCAAAGCCTAGTTGCAGATAGAGATCAAACATGATATTGTAAGCACATGTAGCAATCAAAAGCTTTCATTTTGTAATTAAAGGACCACTATAGGCACCCAGACCACTTCAGCTTAATGAAGTGGTCTGGGTGCCTGGTCCAGCTAGGATTAACACTTTTTTCTATAAACATAGCAGTTACAGAGAAACTGCTATGTTTATATTAGGGTTAATTCAGCCTCTAGTGGCTGTCTCATTGACAGCCGCTAGAGGCACTTGCAAGCTTCTCACTGTGAAAATCACAGTGAGAAGACGCCAGCATCCATAGGAAAGCATTGTAAATGCTTTCCTATGAGACTGGCTGAATGCGCGCGCAGCTCTTGCCCCGCATGCGCATTCAGCCGAGGAGGAGGAGAGGAGGAGGAGAGCAGGAGGAGAGCTCCCCGCCTGGCGCTGGAGAAAGAGGTAAGTTTAACTCCTTCCTCTCCATCCAGCCCGGCGGAAGGGGGACCCTGAGGATGGGGGCACCCTCAGGGCACTATAGTGCCAGGAAAACGAGAATGTTTTCCTGGCACTATAGTGGTCCTTTAAGCCCACAATAATTTTCAGATCTAGGCCTGTGAAGATCTTAATCCAACACTGGCTGTATGAGGGTTCTCCTTGAATAGCGGACACTGTGTTTTGCTAAATATATTTCGACCACCATGTTTGTGGAATAACTGCACATGTGCGTCACCATCAACATATTTGTAAACAGGTTAACAGTAAACTCCAATTCTAAATAAAAAGTAGAAAGAAATGTCCATTGCTGCATTGTAAAGCAAACTTGATTTTAGGTTAAGGAATTATTAGTACCATATATAAAATGACAACTGTATTCTTATCAGGTGAAGAGTGTTTCTTCTTTTAGGAAACACTCGAGAACCTCAAGGACCGTAAAAAAAAAAAAAAAAAAAAAAAAAGGTTAATAAGATCTAGAGGTTTAGCATTTTAATGTAATTTTCTCCTACCTTTCAGTCACCCAAAGAGACCATATTTTACTGTGTTATGAAGATTGGTTTAGAGTTCGACTATGACAATTTAAAGTATATACACAGGGTTACTCAGTAAAGTGAGAACTCTCAGGAATTAAAAGCGAATACAACTTTTAAGGAGGGAAAACTGTTCTGGGGTCCCTGTCTAAGCCCAGAGCTCTAAGTAGGCACCTAGGCTCATCTAATTCTGCTCTTCCCACAATAGCAGTTGTGTGTTTGCAACCTGGTGCAATGCCAAAGATTAGTGACTTCTCCAATTAAATTATACCTTAGGGAGCAGCTGATATATTGTGACTGGATATCTTACAATATAGATTGGTAATTCTATGGAATGTTTGCATGACCCATGTATTATTGAGGGTGTTAGTATTGCCACTGTACCTAGAACTGCAATAAATGCCATTTATCTTTCTGCCTCACAGTACAATGAGGTGCAGTTGTTGATTTTTGCTTTTTTTTTTTTAATACAGACTGTTCTTTAAGTTCATATTTTCCTGTAAACACAAACTGGAGCAATTTATATGAATTAAGTGGAAGGATATGAGGAAAATCATCACATTTACTATCCTATGAATTAAAAAAAAAACCATTCCAAACTGATCCTGTCAAGCTTCTAATTAAAGCTCACCCAATTTCATTAAAATATGTCTCCGTTTCTTTAAAATAGCCACAAGATGGGGTCAACTAGCTTAGAAAATGCCAGAAAATGAGACTAGCTTAAAAACTGACCGAGAATAAAATTCCATAGCAATTTCTACTCATGAATTAACTCATCACAATGGTCGCACAAGTAACCAGTACCCTTTATTACAAAGGAGGATACCGGCTGTGAGCCTCCAATACACAATTTCACTGACAAGCACACCCCCTCACTGATACACATACACTCCCATACACTCACCGAAGGACACATAGTCATTGGCACATACACTGTTTAACCAACACACCCTTTCACTGACACACCCACTTACTGACAGACACTCTCAGATACACTGACATACATTCCCTGACAGATACACACTCTCACTGATTTGACACACTTTGACAGACACAAACTGACACTTCACTGTTTTGGCACAGTATGATTGATACACGCATTCACTAAATACAAATTAAGGAACAGCGCACACACAAACATTAAGTTACATTTTACAAAGCTATTTAAAATCACCTTGCTCGGTAAACAAATATGGAGATTCAGTTCTACCATATGGCCATATCGTGTTAAGTCCACCCCAATATATATTATAAGTTGGAGAATATTTACAGTTTGACTGTTACAGCATTAACCCCTTAAGGACCTTATGTCATGTGTCCTTAAGGGGTTAAAGAACCACTATAGGCACCCAGACCACTTCAGCTTAATGAAGTGGTCTGGGCGCCAGGTCCATCTAGGGTTAACCCTGCCTGCTGTAAACATAACAGTTTCAGAGAAACTGCTATGTTTACATTAGGGTCATTCCAGCCTCTAGTGGCTGTCTCATTGACAGTCGCTAGAGGCGCTTCTCACTGCAGGGGCCCTACCATTCTCTTAAAAGCCTGCTGCACCTGAAAGGGCCCCTGTTAAACAATTAGGAAAGGACAGGGCTGCTTTAACCCCTTAAGGACCAAACTTATGGAATAAAAGGGAATCATGACATGTCACACATGTCATGTGTCCTTAAGGGGTTAAACATGCACCCTTCTTCAATTCTACAATGTCCATTGAAGTGAGTGTTATGTTAGTAAGTATGGGGCTACGTCCTTTAAACAGAGAATTTTGTCATCTCTGAATTTATGTATATCATTTCTAAGCAGGCTTGCCGTGTACATGCACAATAAAATGTCAGAGTACACAATCTCCTCTACACTAATTGCTGGGTTATGTTTTATAAATAGCAAGGAGAGTAGGAGGAACAGTTACAGTTTCCGTAATGCATCTCAAAAATATACTGATACACTAATGCATTTGATGTATCAAATGGTTAATGCAACATTTACCTTTTTTGTGAGCACTTTCTGTACTCAATAAATGCATAATTGATGCATCACACATTCATTAGCAATAATTGCTGTCATTATACCAGGCTTTTATTCAATCAGTTTTGTATCTCTAAACATGTTACTTCAGATATACGCTACACAAGCAAGTACTATGTGCAAAGACATGTTTATAAATGTTCAATATATCTAAATAAAGCAATGTTCTGATTTATTAAACTCTTGAAAAGTTATTTACTAAACTCCAAATTAACTGCTAATGTAAAGGTTAACCCATCACTTCTGATTCTGTTTTATACACAGGCTAAATATTGTTCAGTTAAAGGGAAACTGTTTTTCAGAATTGTTTAATATAATTTTTACATATTACTAAAATTAACATATATGTATTTGCAAGGTTTGGAAAAAAAAATTGTAATGTAGAATTCCACACCATTTTATCCTGCAAATGGGTGCCTCCATTTTAGCTACCTGTCAATGTCTGGCTATGCAGTCAGCATAGAGGAAGCATATAGAGAAGAGGACAAATGAAACAATGTTTCCATCTATCCAACCTTTGAAATTGTAGATTATGATAACATAGTGTACCTATAATCTTAATTTTAGTAATGACAGGAGGCAAATATTTTGCATAACTTTCTTTACTGTAAACTTCAGCAGCAAAGATCAATCATAAAGTTTAAACCAATCAGAACAAAAAACACAAGAATGTAACAGGCAGTGTGATCCAGACTCCTCCTCTTTCTTTGGTGCAGTTCAGTAGTAAACAGAGCCACTTAAAGTCAAAACTTAAATAAAGGGGGGGGGGGGGCTGACAGCCGACCGAGGCAGACGTGTGTAGCTAGAGCTCCTCAATGACAAACTTGACACTGACCACAATTAAGGGATATTAAACCCAATTTTCAACAGCACTCCTGCTATATCTGCTTACCCACGCAAGGCAAGCAGGGTTAATGTGTCTGAGAAAACGGGCTGTGAAATATCAGTACTGCCAGTGTTAGAGGCCTGCAGCATTGAGGTGATGGAGACGGCCGCTCCTCCACCTCACACAGTTCCAGCTTGTTTCAGTGCCCTGTTCCTGTTTGATCCAGCACGTAGAACTGTATAGCACAGATGACAAATAAGTAACGTATTACTGGTCCTTAGAATGGCCGGATTTAACGTACATAGAATAGTCAAAATACTAGCCGAGGTCAGGGAACACAGAAAGGGATGCAGTGATGAGGAAAGCCAGGAGTCAGGATACCAGAATATAGAGAAGTCCATAAACAAAGCCAAAGTCAAAAACCAGGTAGAAAACTAATAACAGGAACGCGCTCTCGGACAACCACAAGGGAAACCACGACAGGGCACTGAGCAGGATGAGAACTGGGCCTAAATACCCCTCCTTTAGTTCTGAAAGGCTGTAACCGGCCTTTGACCCCAAAGTTAGTTACCAGGTTTCATTTGCATAATTGCTGCTCAGAATTAACCCTTCTGTGGATTAGGTTGCTGCTCGACACAACTTTTCCTGTGTGGACAGCAAGTGTCATTAACCACATTTCTATAAGCGGATGAATACGTGACAGTTCCCCCCCCTTTGGACCGGTGGGGGATATTCCGGTCCCCACTGGTGGAACGACCTGCGGCAGTGGAAAACAGCTGCAAAGAGCAAATAGTCTGTGAGGGCTAATAGCCGTGAAAAGCCTTTCAAGATGGCCTCCGCAAATACCTGGGCCTTCCACGAGGTGCGGATAGAGCAAGCCTTCGAGCAACTTTGGACACAATTCTGGGCTACAATAAGCCAAAGAGCAGAGACGGAAGTTATGGCAAGCTCCACACTGACAATCCCTGGAAGTGTCCTCAACTCACAGCTAGTGATGTCCCGAACAGTTCGCTGGTGAATAGTTCCTGGTGAACATAGCTTGTTCGTTCCACCCCCTATTCATCATCATTGAGTAAACTTTGACCCTGTACCTCACAGTCAACAGACACATTCCAGCCAATCAGCAGCAGACCCTCCCTCCCAGACCCTCCCACCTCCTAGACAGCATACAATTTAGATTAATTCTGAAGCTGCATTCTCTTTTTTTTTTTTTTTTAATACAGAAGTGTGTTATATTTGAGCATGCTAGGCTGGACGTGCGTATATCATGGCTAGTTGCACTGGGTATGAGTATATAGCAGTACATTGTTGTGAAAGATGGCTGTCATGTTTAGGGTGTAGCTTGCATGTCACAGGCGGCTCTCTAATTAGGCGGTTTAGGCGGCCGCCTAAGGCTTCGCGATGGCTGGGGCCTCGCGGCAGCCTAAACCGAATGTGGGCAGACTGTGTCAGGTCCTCGGTCACTGACCGAGGACCTGACACCAGGAGGGGGCCCGGCGGCTTGCCCGGTATGCCGCCGGGTGCGAGGCCCCTCCTGGCTACCCGGCCAGCCACCGCAGACACCGGTCTGCAGCTCCGCAGTGAGCAGAGCTGCAAACCACGTGTCTCGCGAAAATGGGCCAATCAGAGCGTTGCCACAGGTTACCATGACAACGCTCTGATGGTCTCGCGAGATTACATGGTCTGCAGCTCTGCGGAGCTGCAGACCGGGAGCAGTGGCCACCGGACCACCAGGGAGCCCACTGGACCACCAGGGACTAAAGGTAGGCTCTCTCACCCCCCACCACACTAAGCCTCCCTACCACCCTCCCACCACCCTCAGCCTCATCACCCTCCCTACCACCCTCAGCCAGCCTCACCACCCTCCCCACCACCCTCAGCCTCACCACCCTCCCCAGCCGCCCTCAGCTTCATCACCCTCCCTACCACCCTCAGCCTCCCCACCCTCCCCACCACCCTCAGCCTCATCACCCTCCCTACCACCCTCAGCCAGCCTCACCACCCTCCCCACCACCCTCAGCTTCATCACCTTCCCTACCACCCTCAGCCTCCTCACCCTCCCTACCACCCTCAGCCTCACCACCCTCCCCACCACCCTCAGCCTCATCACCCTCCCTACCACCCTCAGCCTCCTCACCACCCTCCCCACCACCCTCAGCCTCACCACCCTCAGCCTCATCACCCTCCCTACCACCCTCAGCCTCCTCACCCTCCCTACCACCCTCAGCCTCACCACGCTCCCCACTGCCCTCAGCCTCCCTACCACCCTCAGCCTCACCACCCTCCCCACCACCCTCAGCCTCACCACCCTCCCCACCACCCCCACTACCCCCACTACCCTCAGCACCCCACAACCCTCAGCCTCACCACCCCCACCACCCTCAGCCTCACCACCCCCACCACCCTCAGCCTCACCACCCCCACCACCCTCAGCCTCACCCCCTCACCACCCTCAGCCTCACCACCCCACCAGCCTCAGCACCCCCCACCACCCTCAGCCTCAGCACCCCCCAGCACCCTAAGCCTCAGCAACATCAGCCTCACCACCACACTCAGCCTCACCACCCCCCAACACCCTCAGCCTCACGCCCCCCACCACCCTCAGCCTCACCACCCCCCACCACCCTCAGCCTCACCCTCCCTCACCACCCTCAGCATCACCCTCCCTCACCACCCTCAGCATCACCACCCTCACCACCCTCAGCATAACCCCCCTCACCATCCTCACCACCCTCAGCATCACCCCCCACCCTAACCACCCGCAGCATCACCCCCTCACCATCCTCAGCATCACCCCCACCCCCATCAGCCTCACCCCCTCAGCCTCACCCCCTCACCACCCTCACCATCAACCCCCCTCCTTCTCACATCACCCCCTCCTTCTCACATCACATCAACCCCCCTCACTCTCACATCACCCCCCTCACTCTCACATAACCCCTCCTCACTCTCACATCAACCCCCCCTCACTCTCACATCAACCCCCGCTCACTCTCACCATCACCCCGCTCTCCCTCTCACCATCACCCCCCTCACACCATCACCCGCCATACACACAGGGCCGGCGCGTCCATAAGGCGGCACAGGCGGCCGCCTTAGGGCGCACGGGCTCTGGGGGCGCAAGATTTCGGTGACCGGCAGGAGGGAAGCTCTCCCTCCTGCCGGGCCACCATCTCTGCCCCCGGTGCTGTATGCGGCAGTGCTGAGATCAGACGCGGCGAGGGAGCTCTAACCTCTCTGCTCTGCTCCCTCACGCGCTGTCTGCTGATACCGCGGGAGCCGGAATATGACGTCATATTCCGGCTCCCGCGGTATCAGCAGACAGCGCGCGAGGGAGCAGAGCAGAGAGGTTAGAGCTCCCTCGCCGCGTCTGATCTCAGCACTGCCGCACGCCGCCCAGCAGCCCCACTGGACCCCAGGGAAGGATTCATCATCCACACCAGCTCTCCAGGTAGGGAGGCTGGGTGGAAAATATTTATTTATAAAATAATTAGTGAGTGTATGTGTGTGAGTGTGTGTGAGTGTATGTGTCTGTGTGTGTGAGTGTATGTGTCTGTGTGTGTGAGTGTATGTGTGTGTGTGTGAGTGTATGTGTCTGTGTGTGAGTGTCTGTGTGTGTCTGTGTCTGTGTGAGTGTGTGTGTATGTGTGTGAGTGTATGTGTCTGTGTGTGTGTGAGTGTATGTGTGAGTGTGTGTGTGAGTGTATGTGTGAGTGTATGTGTGAGTGTATGTGTGAGTGTATGTGTGAGTGTATGTGTGAGTGTATGTGTGTATGTGTGTGTGTATGTGTGTGTGTATGTGTGTGTGTATGTGTGTGAGTGTATGTTTGTGAGTGTATGTGTGTGTGTGTGTGTGTGTGTGAGAGAGTGTATGTGTCTGTGTGTGAGTGTATGTGTCTGTGAGTGACAGAGTGTGCGTCTGTGAGTGACAGAGTGTGCGTCTGTGAGTGACAGTGTGTGCGTCTGTGAGTGACAGAGTGTGTGCGTCTGTGAGTGACAGCATGTGTGTGTGAGTGCGTCTGTGTGTGTGCATGTGAGTGTATGATGAGTGTGTTTGTCAGTGTATGAGTGTGTGTCTGTCAAATCAGTGAGAGTATGTTTGTCATTGAGTCTGTGTGTGACTATCAGTGTGTCTGTCAATGAGTGTCAATCAGTGTGGGTCTGTCAGTGTCAATGAATGAGTGTGTGTCAGATCAATGAGCATGTGTCTGTCAGTGACGTCTGTGTGTTTGTCATTGAGTGTGTGACTGTCAGTGTGTACAGAGTGTAGCGGAGCGCGGTACAGGAGCTTCTGTTTCCTGTACCTGGCCAGACTGACAGGAGGTGCTCACAGAGAGAGCACTCCCTGTCAGTTCGGCCGGGTACAGAAAACTGAAGCTCCTGTACCGCGCTCCGCTCCGCTACACTCTGTACACACTGACACACCAGGAAGGGGAGTGTGACCACTAAAGGGGTGTGGGGTGCACCAAGGGACAGGGAGGGAATGGGAGAGAAACACCAAGAGACAGGGAAAAGAGGGGGTAGGGGAGAAGAACACTAATGGACAGGGAAGGGACCATTAATGGGAGGGGAGGGGAGTGGGGCTGGTTAAGAGGCACATAGGTGAAGATGTTTTTTTGGGGGGGGAGGGGGGGCGGAAAAATGCATCTTCGCCTATGTACCTAAAAATCCAAGCACCGGCCCTGCATACACACAACACACTTCAGTCTCAGACAAAAACGCAAACATGCTCACAGAGACATACATTCTCACACACAAGGATACTCTCTGTCAGACACACTCTCAGGCACATACACAGGTAAACTGTGCATCAATGTGTATATGTGACACTTTTTTGTTAGTGGGGCCTCAAGTTTGAGTTTCGCCTAAGGCCTCATAAAGTCTAGAGCCGCCTCTGTTGCACGTTATCAACTGTGTATTTATATCAGCAGCTCCACCACTAGTTATAAATCAAGTGTGAGTCGCCCCATGAGACTAGTGAATAACATAATATATGAACGGTTAAGGCATGTAAGGAACTACGACAATAAACTCTTTAGGAGGTGAAATAATGGCATGTTTAAACGCTTGCTACTTTCTGATTAGTTAATGTGCAGAGAGCAGTTCATGTGATCAAAGGCATGGTGTGGAGGATCGGCTATAGTGGGACATGCTTGGCAGGCGGCTGTTTACTGCTTGTGCTCATCCCTTCTGGGCGCCAGGTGCAGACCCTGGGAGTCCCTGATACCTGGAACAACAAAGGCAAGTCTCTGGCTGAGTGCCGGGTTTTTTGGCTTGAGGTGGTGGAAGCTTTTTTTGTCAGGTGGTCGGATCTGTCCCGGTGGTGCTTCACGTCCGGTGCGGGATTGTGGAGGTGAGTACTTGACGTGGGGCAGGCTCTGCATTTCTGTTTGTGCCTCCGGTCCCGTCTTCAACGCCTTTTGCGTTGGTGGATTTTAATGGGGACTGCTTCGCTTAGCTGTGGTGGAGCTTGTTGGGGCTGTGGTGGAGCTTGTTGGGGCTTCCTGCTTGTTATTTGCTTCCAAAATTGATTAAAGAGTCTGTCCAGCTTAGACTCAATATCCTGCCATGCTTTGCTGGTACCAGGAGGACACGCGGCTGCTGCCAAATTGGGAGAGTCGCAGATGAGTATGTCAGCCTGGGCGGCAGTGCTCTGTGCGTCCATTAGCTCCAGACAGCCTCTCAGGGGTGGACCGGGATAACCCCCACCGGTCCGAGGGGGGGGTAACGGAGCTCCTGCCGGGAAGTAGCTGCTCCTGGGCATCCCAGGATCGGGAGATCGTCCGCCTCTCCCGCCCGGTGAGCACCAGGCCACACTTGTCACACGGAGGTAAGTAAGACTCTGTCGAGTTGCTGACCACTATTAAGCATGTCGGGTCGGTCACGTAGAAGCAACATTGCTGGGTCATCCCCTTCTGGGGTGAAATTTGCTTGTTGATAGCTGCTTAAAGTGAGATATTGAGGGAGCTCACACGAAGTGCGTCTTTCCTCCATGACAGCTAGGCCCCGCCCCCCGGAAGCTGCATTCTTAGTGAGAGGAGGGACAGTGTAGCTGCTGCTGATTTAATAGGGAAATCGATAGCTAGGCTAGTGTATTCAGTGTCCACTACAGTCCTGAAGGACTCATTTGATCTCTGCTGCAAGGACAGCACCACAAAAAGCCCTTTTTAGGGCTAGAACATCAGTCTGCTTTTTTTTTTTTCCTGTGTAATCTATTTGCAGTTACCTGCCTTCCAGCGTGTGTGTCAGGCTCACAGCGTATACTGTGCCCACTTGCCCAGTGCCACCACTCATATCTGGTGTCACAATAGCTTGCATTAAAAAAAAAAAAAACTTTTTTGACTGTAACATAATAGCAGTCAGTTTCCTTCACACGTGTGCGTTTCAGGGCCTGCCAGGGCACAGTGTCACACCAGTGCAACTCATATCTGGTGTAACAGTAGTGTACATTTTTTTAAAAAAATACAGGGGGCTTTTTGTCACCTTTCGGGGACCCTAGGTTTTGTATGTGGCTGGGTGGAGGAAGAGACCTTCAATGACATCAGTGAGGACAAGGAACGGGACATGGCTAGCTTGGTATCCAACCTTGTGCAAATGGGGAGTTTGCGGTTGTGCAAATGGACTGTTTGCGGTTGTTTGCTGTGCGTTAAACGGGGAGTTTGGTCTGTCACTGTGAAGCGGGCGTAACCCTTACACTACCTGATCGATACAACATCATACCTGATGTTTTAAAGCACGTTATTCCAAACAATTTAGAAATGTTAGGTGATTTATGCCCTTTATGGATTAAAACCAGACTCTGCATCAACTATGTAATTTTCCATGGGAGTTTTGCCATGGATCCCCCTCCGGCATGCCACAGTCCAGGTGTTAGTCCCCTTGAAACAACTTTTCCATCACTATTGTGGCCAGAAAGAGTCCCTGTGGGTTTTAAAATTTGCCTGCCTATTGAAGTCTATGGCGGTTCGCCCGGTTCGCCCGTTCGCGAACATTTGCGGAAGTTCGCGTTCGCCATTCACGAATGGAAAATTTTACGTTTGCGACATCACTACTCACAGCCTGCTTTACATGGCTATACGTTGGCACGGAAACCGAGAAGGAGAAGAAAGAATAAGTGGCGGGCACCTCAATCCTGGAGGCTCGTACTGCTGGCAGCCGCAACTTTCCTAGACCGCAGTCCGACCAGAGTCAACTTTGCACGCACAGGTCACCCCCTCGGCAGAAGGATTTTTGGCGCAGAATGCCAGCCGGCATGCAGGATGCGACTGGACTGGTTGGAAGGCTGCGCTGGACTGTACAAGAGACCCAGGGGCTGGTGGAGCACGGCTATCTGGGACTTGAACAATACCACTCTGTTGGGTATACTGTTTTGCTTGGTGGGCATAGGCTAAGCCCCTTCTCTAATAATAAACATGTGGTTTCTCATCACACATTTATAACTATGCTTTTTCCTACCTCCGTTTTTTACTTTTAATTTAAATTTCAGTTTGTTCAGGTGACATTATTTTCACTCATTTAACAGCAATGGGACAGGAGCTCAGTGAGCCCTCCTATGTGGGGCTGGATGTGGGGGAGGGGATTAAAATCCGTAATCTTAACTATGAATATCACACGCATGTGGGCCCCCTTAAATGCATAGTCTAACCGTATTGTTGCCATTAAACTGCTGCCTAGATTCTTACTTTACCTAGAAGGGAGATGAGTAGATACCTCATTATTAAGTGCCCCTGAGTGAAGCCTTATGTTCGCATCTCTGCTAACTCTTTGAGCATATGCTCATGTGTGCTACTCTAGCCAGGAATGGAAACCAAAAGGTTTAAGCACCAATCACATGTTGGGTACACATGGCCACGGCCTTCCTGTATTGCAAATCTTTCATGATTCCAATACCCAGTGGTACTATACTATGAAGCAATTAGCAATTACTATCAAAGCTTGTTACATACCTAACTTCTGTAGAATATGCTCTCAATGCAAATGTTCTGCTCTTCTTATTTTACATTTTGCTACAATCTTATTGTGTTGAGTTACTCATGTTTTCTTATATTTTAAATTTGTGCAGATTACTGTATTGTTTCACGGATATTATGGACTCTCTACTACATAGCTTGTAAATGTGCAATATCCGAAATGTATCAAGGCACAACAAAAATAAAGAATTATAAAAATAAAATAAAAAAAAACTGAAATAAAGAGCATGATACTTCCCAAAGATTGAAGAGTATGCTTGAACCACGCCAAACAGCGTAATGGTGACTTGCCAACATAAACACATACATTCAATTGAATATGAATACATCCATAACGACTGTAACAATAAAACAAATTCACACAATATACACTATATAACTAACCCACTCATAGAATATAACCCAGAATGTCAGAGGTAAAGACACAACCACATAAAAGCGACAGAGGCGAGAAGGGTGGGAATGGGGTGGGAAAATATTCACCTTCTGTCATTACTAAAATTATAGGTACACTACGTTAGCATAATCTACAATTTTACCACATGACAGGAGACTTTATATTTTGCATTTTTAAAGCTAAGGGAGCATAGCAAAAGAAGCATGAGCAGTAGGTCTTAAGTAAAAAACACAAAAAGTTTCCTCTCGCGACCAATCAGCACAATGCATAATATCAGCCAACGTAGCATCCAACAAGAAGGCTTGCGCTGCCGCCGCGCCCTTGATCTATTGTGCTCTGAAGCACAAATCTATGCCAGCTAATGACAAAAGCCATCTCACCCATCTCACAAGGCTCATAGAAGAGACCTGCTTATGTGGGTGCACATACGAAATGAGGAGTTGACCAGACAGAGCCCGGCACAGAGAAGAGGTAACTTCCACGTATTGGAGCAACGTCTTAACCACGCAAATCAGCGGATGAGACAGAAAAATGGGAAATAAAACAA
Organism: Pelobates fuscus; assembly: GCF_036172605.1. NCBI lineage: Eukaryota > Metazoa > Chordata > Amphibia > Anura > Pelobatidae > Pelobates > Pelobates fuscus. Next base: position 425,994,375 of record NC_086317.1, on the reverse strand, counting down.
AGTAGCGTCAGTCTTAGTCCGATGTGAAATAGAAAAAGAAACCCCTTCTGGCGGAAAGGAGTTGTCGTCGACATCAAATCCTGAACGTCCAAAACCCGATGAAAGGAGACCATAAAAAGTAATAGGGTCAATTCTGCAGAGAGTTGGCGAAGAGACAACAACAGGTTATCCGGACAATCCCTCATGAAATGAAGAACCACGTCCATGTCCTAGAGCCGAGAATATTTTGGGGTAGGTGGACGTGATAACCAGATACCACAAAGCAGTCGACAGACCGGCAAACCGAGAACTGGAACATATGTGGCAGAAATGGCCGAACTGTAAACGTTAATAGAACGATATGAATTGCCTGAGGCGAATAGTTGCGTCAGGAATTTCAGTATGACTGGTAGAGATGCCGTAAAGGGATCGGAATCCCTCTCTACACATTAGCTATTCAACTTGTTCCAGGCAGCAAGGTAACTGTGTCTAGTGCCGGGAGTCCATGAGTCCCACAATAGGTCCTTAGTGGCTTGCGATAGGCCGTCGACATTCGAAGATCCCCTGAAACCATCCAAGCCACTAGCTCTAGACGATCCTGTAGGATGAATGGATGTGGTTCCCCCATGGGGATGGAGAGTAGAAACTGAAACTTCGGAAGAAAAGTGGATGGTCGTAGGACAGTTCCAACAGGTCTGGGAACCATGTTTGGCTCGGCCACAACAGGGCAATCAGTAGCTGTGAGATCCTCCGTACACACAGTTGGTGTAGAACTCTCACCAACATGGAGAAAGGTGGCCATTCCTATAGGAACGCACCCACCGCTTCGCAGTCTGCATCTGGGAGCCAACTGAAGAACTGTGGAAGTTGGCGATTGATCCTTGATACAAAAAGGTCTATCAGTAGAAGCCCCCTGCATTCTTGCAGGCTCAGAAATATTTTGAGATGCAGCATCCAGTCACTGCTGTCTCTCCAGTGGCGGGAATACCAGTTGCTGTTAGATTGTAAGTATACCGCTCTGTCCTTCGGTGCCTCCGCAAGTGCTCGGGAGTGTGCTCTGCCCAGCTTGTTGATGTACTGGACTGCGAAGATATTGTCCATGCAGAGTAGTATACAGCAATCTGACATGGTTTTCTCAAAGCTGCGTATTACAAACGAGCCTACGATCAGTTCTATGCAGTTGATATGCAGCCACGTTTTCTCTGTTGACCATGGACCCCCAGTAGAGAAGTCCGCGCAGTGTGCGCCCCAGCCCTGCAGGCTGGCGTCCGATTCTAACACAAAATCCAGTGAGGGACCAAATAAGACTTTCCCATTCCAGGCCTGCATGTGCAGAAGCCACCTTCAGAGTTCATTGCGAACGTCTGGGTTGAGAGGTACCAGGTTGTCGTACTAGGAGCCAGATCGGAGAAAGCGAGCTTTGAGGCACTGCATGGCCCTGTAGTGCAGTGGTCTGGAATAAATTGCCTGGATCAGAGTGGACAGCAGGCCCACTACATGTGCCAGTAGTCAGAGTGGGGTAACTTCCGAATCTCTTTCCGTAAAGATGCAATCTTCGAGAGGGGAAGTCGTAGAACGCAAGATGTCGAGTCTATCTTGAATCCCATAAATTGGGCGACTTGTGTCGCTTCTAGTGCCGATTTTTCCCGGTTTACCACGAAACCCAAGGATTCCAGGAAGTCAACGACAAAGTTTGTCTGAGAAGATAGGCGTGAGGCTGAATCGCAGAAGATGGGCAAATCGTCTAGACCAGGCATAGGCAACCTCCGGCACTCCAGATGTTTTGGACTACATCTCCCATGATGCTTTGCCAGCATTATGGGTGTAAGAGCATTATGGGGGATGTAGTCCACAACACCTGGAGTGCCGAAGGTTGCCTACTCCTGGTCTAGACATATCAGCAATCTTATGCTGTGAGAACGGAGGTGGGCCATGAATGGCTTCAGAAGCTTTGTGAAGCACTACAGGGCCGAACTGAGTAAGAAAGGGAGGCAGGTGAACTATTACAGAGTGACAAGGCAGGTGAAAATATAAAAAAAAAAAAAAAATTCATGTAATTTTATTCTAACTGTATTTATATATTAATATACTATATATATTGAAGGACCTGCCTGACAACCCAGGCCAAAAGTCCAGAGAATTTAATTTGCTAACACTGTATTAAACTCTGTAACTTTCCACAACACCCTAAAACCTGTATAGGGGGGGGGGGGTCTGGGCTGTCAGGCAGTCCTCCCAGACCAGGAGCAACATCAAACGACGGCGGGGGACTGGCGGCGATCGGTTAAGTAATTTCCGTTATGACGGTTCAGGACTGTCATCAGTCCTTAAGGAGATGTTTCATATGACGGTCCTGAACCGTCATCGATCCTCAAGGAGTTCATCATTTTATTCTATATAACATATAGTATACAGAAAAATAAGCTTAAAGGGACATTCGAAGCGCCAATAATCATTCAATGCATTTGAAAGGTTTTGGCCTCATTAATATGCTAATATTTTTTGCAAATCCTTGTAGTTTTTGCATAAAATAAATAAATGTTTTGCAGAATGCTGCACTATAGGCCTGCCTTTTTATCCACACTTTCTGACTCTAGAAAAATACTTCCTTATCAAAAAGGTAGGAACGCAGCTCAGCCACTGACAGTCATGAAGGATCTGAACAACAAAACATCCTGTGTTAGAAAGAGTGGACACCCAGTGAGACATATAGTAAGGATATCATTATCTCTTTGTAGGTTCTCTGGCTGTCTGCAGCCAGGATGTCTTAAAAGCAGCTCACTCAGTGCTGTTGGGGCTGAGACTGTGTGCATACATTTAAAATCTTTCTGGAGTAAGATGGCATGGCTAAGAGGCTTATGGTGCAGCATTCTGCCAAAAATGTATTTATTTTTTTGTTGCAAAAACTATAAAGATTTGAGCATGCAGAAAAATACACCATATTTATGAGGTCACATCAATATATAAAAGTTGTATTGGTGCCCGGAGTGTCCCTTTAAGTGTCTTCGTGCAACAAATATATAAAAACCTCAAAAGTGGATGTGTGCCGTTTTTGAGTACAGAATAACTTTATTAAATGATGTACGCTGCTTGGTTTTTAAAAATGCAATGGAAAAATAATGTTTCTAAATTATGAACTATTTACTGGTTGCAGTGGGGATACCTCTTCCTTTGCCACTGAAGGTCAAAGGTGAGTGTTACTTCCTGTACCGATTTAACTTGTCCAGCCATGCAGATTTTCTATTTTTTATGTCACCTTTATGTACCAGATACAGTCATCCTCAGGGCCGGTGCAAGGATTTTTGCCGCCCTAGGGAAAAGTAAAGTGTGCCGCCCCTCCCCCCATATGACATCACAATGCCCCACCCATATGATCTGCCATGTTAACTAACGCCAGTGCTGGAGTGCCGCCGTGTTTACATTAAAAGGCCTGCAGGGACAGGCTATAGACACCAGAACCACTACATTAAGCTGAAGTGGTTCTGGGGACTATAGTGTTTCTTTAATGTGAGGTAAATTAGAGATTAGTGCCACGAATAATATACTAGATTGCCTACTTACAACCAGATGAGGATGATGATGGGCTCTAGCTGCAGTCTGGCTCCACTGGTCTGGTGTAGAACAGGCTCTCTGGAGGCTGTTTGTAACTGTGGTCACAAAAATCAATGTTCTGGGAGAACGGGAAGCAGCTCCATTTTTTTAACGCCCTTTACACAACTTAAGGTCTGGGTCCCAGGGTCCACCTTCATGTTCCACCAATGAGTTTGTTCACAGGAGGTGGAGTAGGGGATTTACTCCCCCACCCTGCCTATCAATTTATTCCCCCCCTTTAAATTTATTCCCCTCCCCTCCCTGTCAATTTATTCCCCCCCTATTCCCTGTCAATTTATTACCCCCCCTCCCTTTCCATATATTCACCCCCCTCCCTTTCCATTTATCCCCCCCCCTTTCAATTTATCACCCCCCCCCCCACCTCTATTGTAGCGTGGCCGAGCCCTGTATGGTCCACGGGTACAGGGAGCTTTTGTTTCCTGTACCCGGCCGGACTAAAAGGAAGTGCTCACTCAGTGTTCGCTTCCTGTTAGTCCGGCCGGGTACATTAGACAGATGATCCCTGTACCCGCGGACCATACAGGGCTCGGCCACGCTACAGTGAGGGAGTGACAGGAGGGAGCGCTTCCCTCCTGTCAGCCCCTCTCCTCATGCTGCGCCCGGGCGGTGCGCCCTCATGGACAGAGCGCTCGGGCGGCTGCAGCATTAGGGGGGCCGGCGCTCCTGACGGTGCCCCTTCCCAAGGGGCGCCCGAGGCAGCTGCCTAGTCCGCCTTACAGGTAGCGCCGGCCCTGGTCATCCTATGTGACTCTGGCTTAACATTAAATGAAAGAGTGGTTTTAAAACATTATTGTGTCTCATTGCTAACATTTTTTTTTATTATTCTATATAAAGGTTAACATTTATAGGTTGGATATTAAAGCCACTCATAGGTGAATTGAATAACATTGATTATATCCTTACAATGACACCTGTCAAGAGGTGGGTTATATTAGGTAGCAAGTGAACAGTCTGTTTTTGAATTTAATGTGTTGGAATCAGGAAAAATGACAACAAGCGAAAAGATCTGAGTGACTTTGACAAGTGCCAAATAGTGATGGCTAGACGACTGGGCAAGAGTGTCTCCAAACGGCAATGTCTTGTGGGGTGTTCTTGGTATGCAATGCAGTGGTTAGTCCCTACTGAAATAGATGGAGGAAGGACAACTGGTAAACTGGTGTCAAGGTCATGGTCACCCAAGGCTCATTGATGCACGTGGGGAGCAAAACTACCCCGTGTGGTCTAATCGCACAGAAGATCTACTGTAGCTCAAATTGCTAAAAAAAACAAACCAGAATGTTGGCTATGATAGAAGGGTGTTAGAACTCACAGTGCATGGCAGTTTGCTGCTGTAGACTGGTTAGACCCCATGATAACCCATGTCAACTGCTGAAAAGCAACTTCAATTGGAATGTGAGCATCAAAACTGGACTATGGAGCAATGGAAAAAGGTTGCCTGGTCTGATCATTCACATTTTCTTTTAAATCAGGTGGATGGTTGGGCAGGTGTGTGTCATCTTCCTGGAGAAGAGAAGGCAGCAGAATGTATTATGGGAAGAAGTAAGATTGTCAGACAGTGTTATGATTTGGGAATGTTCTGCTGGGAAACCTTGGGTCCTGCTATTCATGTAGATATAACTTTGACACCTAGAGATTGTCGCAGACCACGTATACTCCTTCATGGCAATGGTGTTCCCTGATTGCAGTGGCCTCTTACAGTAGGATAATGCACCCTGCCTCACTGCAAAAATTGTTCAGGAATGTTGAGGAATGAGGAACATGACAAACAGTTTACAGGGCTTGTGGAGTCCATGCCTCAATGCATCAGAGTTATTTTGGCAGCACAAAGGGGACCTACACAATATTCGGGAGGTGATTTTAATGTTGTGGCTGATCATTGTATAAATGTCATTTCTACTTTTATTCTATGTGTGCTTTTTTGGGGAAGAGGTGTATTTTTTTTCGCTCTTTTGAGATTTTTGCTGATACATATTTAACTTAGTGACCATTTGTTTGGCTCTTTACTTGACATTCGGTGTTGTGTTATCAGCTACTGCATACATATTCAGTACCATATATATATATAACATATACAAATGTTATTGTTTTATTTATTTTTCTTTTGCTGTGTATATGATGTGATATTTCTTTAATCATAAAACTATATAATTAAATGTACTTGTATCTTAAGTGGTTGTTTACATGTATTGCAATTTGAGCAACAGAGGGGTACTCTTAACGCTAGGACCCACTGCATTTGTTTTTGGTTATGGGGCTCTTTGGTTACACACCTATATTATATTAATCACCTATCAATACATCATGGTGATAGATGGGCTTTCATGTATACTAGCAGGTAGGGTACTTTGTCACTAAAAGAAGAATTGTCAACTTCAAGAAAAGTCTTCAGTGCAAATAGTTTTACCTCTCTGCTTTCTCTTACTTTCAAATGTTTTGATAAAGTCTATACAGAAAAAAATAATTAGAAGAATTGTATGGTGGGCACAAAATTCAAAATAAACAAAGTAATCATGAGTAATGATGTTGGTAAAATCAGCAGCTAATATTAACAAAACAAAATTATGGTATGAATAATTGACAAATAAAAGCCATATTCATACCTCCTGACATCGACAGTCTCATCACTGTGTCAGTGTTTCCTGTAGGCTCCTAAAGAAAGGCCTTAAAGAAAGCACAAGCACTTCTAATGATGTGCTCATGCTATGGTTGTTGGGACAGCGGGACATGACCTGTAAATCATGACTGTCCTTACGAAATTGGGACGGTTGGGAGGGATGCATATTAAATAATCAACTAAGAATAAACTGAAACAAATAAATGTATTATTATTACAATTATTGTTTACAATACATTTCTCGTGTAACCCCTTCCACTGTTCATCAAACCAACTCTCTTCTATTTTAGCCTTTTTCTGTAAATGGTAAGATAGAAATGATTTGAAAACGTTTTTTTTTTTGCAGAGGTGACCTGATAAGTTCTTGGCAGAAGCAATTTTTGAAGAAAATAACATTTGAGCATTATAACGCAATGTGACCGTTTTTATTGCTTTTAAACAATTTTTTCAATCATTTACAGGCTAATTTACTAAACTCTGATTTGCAGTGAATTGCAATCTGAATTACAAAATTCAGGCTAAAATGCAAAAAACTGTGATTATGCATGAGTTTTATTTTTCAGATCAGCTATTTTAGAACTATTTCATTTTGAATTAAATTCACGACTATCTGGATTTTAGTGAAAAAGCTTTTTAAACTAAAATGTTACAAACCGATGAAAAAAAAATCACAATGTTCCGACAGTTGTTCTTTACTCAGATTAATGGCTGTTTTCCCTATTTTCCTACCTTGACCCGTTTTTCTTCCACTTACCTATAACATTTACAAAAACTGACCTAATGTTCTTTTGTACAAAAAATAGTTAAGGCACTAGATGTCAGACTAGGGAAACCTGACCAGGGGAGTTTAAGAACATATATATTTAGGTCAGTGTCCTTATACAGCTGAATTATAGCACAATTTCCAATCTTATTTTGCTCTTTGTATTATTGTTCACTGGTCTTACACTGTACACTGGTCTTACACTTTATTCTTTGTAATGTTGACCGTACAGCTGCCTTCTCAGTCCTTTCAAGTAACCGTCTGGCTGCAGGCTGTAACTGGCACCAGTTTCCTAAGACTGCAATAGTAAGTCACATTGCTCTTTCAACTATTTAAGTCACAAACATTTTTGGGAGGAATATCAGAATATTAAAAAAAAAAAAAAAAAGATGAGTACATGTTCTTTGTTTTCAATAAGTTAATGAATTATGTTCAAAGAAATAAAAAATACATAACTTGATAAACCTGAAAGAAATTTTTTAACTTCTTGAAAGGCAGTAATGATGGCAATATTTTTTTTATTTGTTGTAGCATAAGTTGATATATGTTACTTTACAAAGTTGTAAAAAAAAAAATATCCCTCCAGTGTGAGCCATTGTGTGGATCAGATCTAAGCAACATCTTTTATATTCTTTTTCAAACTTTGACCTTTTTTAAATTAGAGCCAATCTTTATTGGAAGGTTTGTGGTTCCTGATAAGACCTTTATTAGTCCGAAGCAATTAAATAGACACTGTTAAAGGCTTATGTGAAGCCATAAAACGGGGAGTGGGCATGCCTTTATCCATCCTCCTAACTCCCCATTCATGGATTTCAGGTGCAAGGGTATTAATGAAAATCAGAAGCGTTGGTCATGCTATTGTCCACCTCCTCACCTGATCTTTGGGAAGGGGTTATTAATGACAAACAATGGATATACAATTGTCCTCCTCCCAAAAAGTGTAGGCAATTTCCCAACCCCTCAGGGTAGCTAGGGGTCCCCAAGCCCCTAGCCAGCCCCACAGAAAAGAAATACTAACTACCCTCTCAACCTAAAAATACTAAGGTGGGCATACATCTAAAATCTGTAAAGAAATTATGCTTAACTTTTGTCACATCATGCCATGTTCTGCGGAGATGTCTGGCTTTGGCTTCTGGTATCCAGTACTCTTTTTATATTTCTTGTTTAGTATTTCTTGGTTTTTGGTTTTCTATTCTGTGTCTGGTTTTCTTTATGCTGGGTTTCTGGGTTCATTCCTATAATCCACCCCTGGATTTCCCAGTCTCTTGGATTCATTTAAATGTTTGTTTTATGGTGACACAACCGTTTTATTTTCAGTCATTCATTATGTGTCAGAGTTCCTGCAGGCAGCTGCTCAAAGCTTCTGCCCTTTCTTGCAGGTAAGTGTATATATATGTGTTCTGAATCTGTGGTTATTTTAGCATACATTAGGCAGTGTAGGACCTGCCAGATATGGGGTACATTGGCGTTGTTGGCAGGCTTATGCAATGTATGATCATATAGTGTGACTAAATCCCCATGATTTCCATATGTAGTACTTAGTTATTTCTCCTCTTGTTTTGCCTATGTTATCCTGTCTTGTTTTAGTTTGTATACCCAGTCCATGTACAGTCCTGTCCAGTCATGCCCATGTTATGTTCATGTTTTCCTCATGTCTTGTGTATATGTTCTGGGTTTAGCTTACTATCCTTCTCTGGTTCTATTAGTTCTGTCTTGTTTTCATGTTTGGTGTCTATCTCTAGTCTTGCCTTGTTTCTAGTACTGGATACAATCTTGCTGCAGAGCCTCCCTATTAAGCTCCTGGGAGGTCTGCTTAATTTCAATATTACCTAGTTCCTGGGATCCGCTGTAGCTGCATCAGGGTTCTGGTATGTGGCCACGCAAACGCTGGTGCTCAACACCAGAGGGCGTGTGGTTACCCTGCACCAGGCCCTGATAGTCCATTTCCGCGCTGAAGACTCCCACTTATAATCAGGCACTGAGGGGTCCCGGTTTCCGTACCGCCACCTGTGACAGATGGCCATAGGCACTTTGAGTTCGTGGAGTGGACTTTGCTGCTTTCCTGTTCTGTCTGTCGTGTCATTCCTGGTTCTTCTGCTTGCAAGGGATCCTGTATCTGGACCAGTCTGCTGGAAATGGCTTCCTTATTTTTGTCGTGGAGGAGGTCGATCTGCTAAGGTCGATCTGGTGGTTCCATTGCAGGAGACCTTTCCAAAGGAAGTAAAGTAGTTCGGAATGGCATTGTGAGCCGTATACTACTTTCCTGCTGTGTTGGGGAATCCTTGCCTCCGGTAAGTCTTGAGGACTTAGTTGCTGGATCCTCGCTTCTTTCCTGGTCTCTGCCTGAGAGCTGCTTGTCGCGCCCAGAGGTCGCTCCTTAAGAGGGGAGTTATGTCACATCATGCCATGTTCTGCGGAGATGTCTGGCTTTGGCTTCTGGTATCCAGTACTCTTTTTATATTTCTTGTTTAGTATTTCTTGGTTTTTGGTTTTCTATTCTGTGTCTGGTTTTCTTTATGCTGGGTTTCTGGGTTCATTCCTATAATCCACCCCTGGATTTCCCAGTCTCTTGGATTCATTTAAATGTTGTTTTATGGTGACACACCCGTTTGTTTTCAGTCATTCATTATGTGTCAGAGTTCCTGCAGGCAGCTGCTCAAAGCTTCTGCCCTTTCTTGCAGGTAAGTGCTATATATGTGTTCTGAATCTGTGGTTATTTTAGCATACATTAGGCAGTGTAGGACCTGCCAGATATGGGGTACATTGGCGTTGTTGGCAGGCTTATGCAATGTATGATCATATAGTGTGACTAAATCCCCATGATTTCCATATGTAGTACTTAGTTATTTCTCCTCTTGTTTTGCCTATGTTATCCTGTCTTGTTTTAGTTTGTATACCCAGTCCATGTACAGTCCTGTCCAGTCATGCCCATGTTCTGTTCATGTTTTCCTCATGTCTTGTGTATATGTTCTGGGTTTAGCTTACTATCCTTCTCTGGTTCTGGGTTCTATTAGTTCTGTCTTGTTTTCATGTTTGGTGTCTATCTCTAGTCTTGCCTTGTTTCTAGTACTGGATACAATCTTGCTGCAGAGCCTCCCTATTAAGCTCCTGGGAGGTCTGCTTAATTTCCATATTACCTATTTCCTGGGATCCGCTGTAGCTGCATCAGGGTTCTGGTATGTGGCCATGCAAACGCTGGTGCTCAACAACAGAGGGCGTGTGGTTACCCTGCACCAGGCCCTGATAGTCCATTTCCACGCTGAAGACTCCCACTTATAATCAGGCACTCAGGGGTCCCGGTTTCCGTACCGCCACCCGTGACAACTTTAGACTTATTTTCATGTCTTTATATATTTTTCTTAAATCACAAAAGGCCAAACAAAAATTCATAATAATCGATCCTAATTTTTTTACATTTTTTTTTCCTGAAACCTGTGAGACATTGCTTTGTCAACCATGGACAGTAGATCAGCAAACAGCGGAGGGAATATAAGGCACATAAGTGGGAAATCACCCTTCTTCAACCAATTATTCAATGGTGTAATCGTCGGCAAAGTCATGGTGATGTACCACAAAGCATGAAAAAAAATCTGAGAAAGTGTAAATTGCGTAATATTGCACATTTAACTATTTTTGTTAAAATACTTAAATGCACTCACACTTTGAAAAAACACAAAGCAATGAAAATGCAAACACAGCATTATAAGAAACAACACACAAGTTTCACCAATAATTGAGTTATTGTATATGGTGCCTCTTGTCTTTATTCCAACGCATTTCGGCATGAATACTTGACCTTATCAGAGAAGTATGACCATGGGTTCATCATACTATGAGTCATAGTGGAAATGATATCAGTTGGTAAGAACATGGTCATAGTGACCCAAGCTCAAGCAACCTATGGAATGACTTAACAAGGTTCTCATTAAATCAATTAAACAAAAGACATAAAATAGGGTGGAATAAGAAAAAATAACAATATAGGCCCACTCCCATAAGTAAGAAAGTACTACTTTATTGTTGAAGCTGTGTGGTGTGGATGCATCTCCTGAGATGACCACACAAGCTAATTATCGACGTACAAGGACAGTTTTGGGATAATTTAAATTTTTTTCTTTGAGTTACCCAGACGTTAATTCACTAAAAACAACTACAGTGAATTGAAAGCAGCATGGTAAAATTCAGAGTAAAATGGCCAAGCTGTGACTATAGTTGAGTGGAAATTTTTTTTATAAATTATTACTTTTTGCCTAGAGTTTAGTGAATAAACCTCCTACTGACCTCCAACCAACGGGATATCAAGATTTTCAGGATTTTTTTTTATTCTCTTATGAATAATAATTTCTGACGTAATATCATTGTATTGTTTTGTTAAGCAAATCCCAATTATTAAAATGTGCAGTTGTATTTTTACCTAAAAGTACTCTATTTTCTGGTATTCTCATCCTAAACTTTAATTTCGAGGCAAATTACATGCAGAATATCTGCCCAGTATTCTTAGTTAATGGTACATAATTATGGAGGCCCAAGAAAATTATCGGTATGTGCAAACAAGAAAGGTTGCATTTTTCAGAGTATTTTTAAGAATTTGCTAAAGTGCTTTAGGAGTTAACAGGAGGTACCCTGTGTCCCAATTCCTAAAGGTACTATTTCAAGAAAAACATTGTCACTTTTATGAATTCATTTAGGCAAACCCCGTGCCCGTCTAGGTGACAGCTACGAGGGTTTTCTTATTCACTCTGGAAGTGAGATTTGGAACACGATATAACACAGTATTCTAATGCTTTCAGATTAGAAGCATACTATCATGCAATTTTTTTGTGATTGCGGTATCTGATTGCTGCATTTATGGCAATTGCCTTTTATGCGCATATGGGAGGGTACCCTAGCATCTAGTCTAGTCAAGGAGCAACCCAAATGTAATATCCAAGTATATTTTTTTTATCGTTGGAGTGCTTATTTAATAAATTAGAACAGATTTTTAAAACCCATAAAATACACTTTCAGACAAATCTCCCCCACTCTTTTCTGTTTCTCTATCTTTGCTATGGTGAGTGGCATGCGTAAAGGGCAGCGTTTATAATAATGATTGACAGAAAGCCAGTGGTCAGACAGAAGTAAATACGATGATGTATTTTTATATTTAATTTTCTATTTCCTGTTTTACAAATTAATAGGTGTTAATCAAATGGAACTAGTAAACATTCTGTTAAAAATTCAAGGAAGTGGTGGTCCGTCTTTAAGCATCTTTCAGATATGTGAGTGGTTCCAAATAGTGACCTACTCTGTATTTTGTTCAACAGCGATATCTAAGTAGATGCAGGGTCTGTAGGCACTAATTAATGTTAACCCACATAGTTAACTTGCAAATGTAACATTGTTTCATCACTATTTAAATAATTCATAAAAACGATGAAAGTCTTGAAAATGGTTTACTGATTCTTCTAATAATAAAATAATCACCATATTTAATCTTAATCATTCTAAATCATGTTTGTTAACATTTTATTAAGATACATTTATTTTCCACACAGCTAGAAAACATTTAATTAATGAAAACATTTTTTTCATTCTTCAAACTGTTTCTCAGTTAGAGGAAATCATAGATGGCAATTAAATTGCAAATATTTCTTTGAAGTGACTTTGTCATGGATGGCTGATCGGTGAAACAAAGACTAAGTGAGCAGAAAGTGGTGCATCTGTGAAGCAATTTTAGTTTTATGAAAAAAGCTGTTGCAAAAACTATCTAGATTTTCTAGAATGTCTATTTTACACCTGAGCCTTTTATCCGATAAATTGAAATGTTTGTATTCATTATAGCAATTTTAATGTTGCTTCCACAGCTAGTGAGCACACATACATAATACATGCAATACAGTCAACAGAGATCAACCCTTTCAAGCCCAATGTCTGTAAGTTTTGCAATGCATTAAGAACCTAAAAAGTTCGGGCATTTTAGCTATCATTTTCTTCAACCACGATATCCTTTTTTCATCCACACATATATAAACAAAAACATAAATGCAGCCTTATATACAGTCAATAGAGATGCATTCTCATTGAATAATTGAAACTTTCAAATGTCTTTCCATTTAGTGTTATTACACACAGAATGATAACACCAAACATGTTCAGTGCTTCTCATAGCTTTAATGCTTCTCTTTGAGAAGCAGGGCTGGACTGGCCTACAGGAAAAATTGGAGATTCCTCCAGCCTGGTGCCGGGTGTGTTAGTGAGTGCTTGTGTCAGTGTGTGTGTCAGAGAATATGTGTGACATTGAGTGCTGGTGTCACTGTGCCAGTGGCTGTGTGTTTGTCATTGAATACTAGTGTAAGTTTTTGTTAATGAGTACTTCTTTCAGGAAGTATTCATTGATGAGTGCTTGTGGCAGTGGATGTTTGTGTCATTCATTTGTGTATCACATACATCTTAAGTGTCAGTACGTGCATGTGTCAGTGTTTGTGTAAGTGATTGTATATGTGTGTACCATTGTGTGTATGCCAGTAAGAGTGAGTATGTGGTAGTGTATATTAATTCCTCTATTTTTTCCTATGGTATGAATAATGTCCTTAAGAGGACAAATGAAAAAAATAGAATTAAAAAAATAGGTTTACTAAATTGATGTATTTCATATTTTTACGCATATATACCCATGTACATTAACATACACTGATCAGCCACAACATGAAAACTAGACATGTGCAATTTGTTTCGGTCCGAATATGTATTTGGATGAATTTTGGGCAATTCGGACATTTGGGTACTTCCGAATTGCCGAATTGCCAAGGTCCCGAAGTTCCGAAATTACCGAATTACCGAAGTGTCAAAGTGTCGAAGCACAGTATTGCCTAAGTACTAATATACTTACCCAGCGAAAGAAGAAGAATGTTACATTGTAAACAATTTTAAATAAAAAGTATACAAACATAGCCAGGATTCAGCTGTAAGCATTTGCAACACTTACAACAATCAAGTAACATACATTCATATAAAATGTAAGTTACTTAGCCTGTCAATGTAATGACAGGAATGAATAAGTAGATAACTCCCTAATTCCCAATGTATAAGGGAGCTATCTACTAAAAGGCTGAAAGACCTAAATTGGTCTTTCAGACAAATTTACTAATACTAAGTAAAGATTACTTAGTATTAGTAAATTATGCCCCTACTCACTATACCGCGAGTAGGGGCATGTCTATTAAAAAGTGTGCAGCCTGTGGCTGCTCACTGTAAAAAAAAAAATAATAATAATTGCCCCCCTGGCCCCCACCCCTGAGCGGCGGGTGGGGGCCCTAATGTAAAATAATGGGAGGGGGACCTATTGTCCTCCCCCGGGACCCCACCCCTGAGTGGCGGGTGGGGGCCCTAAATCAGAATAAGGGTGGGTACCTAATGTCCTCCCCCTGGTCCCCACCCCTGAGCGGTGGGTGGGAGCCCTAATGTAAAATAATGGGGGGGACCTATTGTCCTCCCCCCGGGCCCCCACCCCTGAGCGGCGGGTGGGGGCCCTAATGTAAAATAATGGGAGGGGGACCTATTGTCCTCCCCCGGGACCCCACCCCTGAGTGGCGGGTGGGGGCCCTAAATCAGAATAAGGGTGGGTACCTAATGTCCTCCCCCTGGTCCTCACCCCTGAGCGGTGGGTGGGAGCCCTAATGTAAAATAATGGGGGGGACCTATTGTCCTCCCCCCGGGCCCCCACCCCTGAGCGGCGGGTGGGGGCCCTAATGTAAAATAATGGGAGGGGGACCTATTGTCCTCCCCCGGGACCCCACCCCTGAGTGGCGGGTGGGGGCCCTAAATCAGAATAAGGGTGGGTACCTAATGTCCTCCCCCTGGTCCCCACCCCTGAGCGGTGGGTGGGAGCCCTAATGTAAAATAATGGGGGGGACCTATTGTCCTCCCCCCTGGCCCCCAACCCTGAGCGGTGGGTGGGGGCTCTACAGTAAAATAAGGGGGGGACCTAATGTCCTCCCCCCTGGCCCCCACCCCTGAGTGGTGGGTGGGAGACCTAAATTGGAATAAGGGGGGGGGAAATAATGTCCTCTCACCTGGCCCCCACCCCTGGCCCTAAAAAAAATGTGTGTGTCCCCCAGGTGACATGGGGTCCCCAAACCCCTAGTCACCCCCTCCCCCCAATAAAATGTATCCCCCAACCTACCCCCCTCACCCTAAAAATAATGAGGGGGGGACCTTTAACATTTTTTAATGGTAAAAAAAAAACTTACCATTATGGTTTTTTATTTGGCCTTTTTTGGGGCTGAAAAAAAGAAGATTTTAGAAGAAAGAAAACATTGAATGGTAAGTTTTTTTAATTTTACAGGTACTTAGTTAAAGGTCCCCCCCCTCATTAGTTTCTAGGGTGAGAGGGGTAGGTAGGGGGATAATTTTTATTGTGGGGGAGGGGGTGACTAGGGGTTTGGGAAACATTTTTTTTTAGGGCCCCCACCTGCCGCTCAGGGGTGGGGGCCAGGGGGAGGACCTTAGGTCCCCCACCCGCCGCTGAGGGGTGGGGGCCAGGGGGAGGACACTAGGTCCCCCCTTATTCCAATTGAGGGCCCCCACCCACCGCTCAGGGGTGGGTGCCAGGTGGGAGGACATTAGGTCCCCCCTTATTAGTATTTCGGGTCCCCACCCGCCGCTCAGGGGTGGGGGCCAGGGGGGAGGCCCTATTAGTATTTAGGGCCCCCACCCGCCGCTGAGGGGTGAGGGCCAGGGGGGAGGACACTAGGTCCCCACCCCTATTCTTGTTTAGGGCCCCCACCCACCGCTCAGGGGTGGGGGCTAGGGGGGAGGACATAAGGTCCCCCCCTTATTCTAGTTTAGGGCCCCCACCCACCGCTCAGGAGTGGGCGCCAGGGGGGAGGACATTAGGTTCCCCCCTTATTAGTATTTAGGGCCCCCACCCGCTGCTCAGGGGTGGGGGCCGTGGGGGCAATTTTTTTTTTTTTAAACAGTGAGCAGTCACAGGCTGCTCACTGTTTACTAGACATGCCCCTACTCGTGGTATAGAGAGTAGGGGCAAAATTTACTAATACTAAGTAATTTTTACTTAGTATTAGTACATTTGGCTGAAAGACCAATTTAGGTCTTTCAGCCTTTTGGTAGATAACTCCCTAATACCGTGGGAATTAGGGAGTTATCTACCAAGTGGCTGCAAGAGAAGTCCCGAAATGCCGAAGTCCCGAAATTCCGAAATGCCGAAGTTCCGAAATTCCGAAGTCCGAAGTGCCGAAGTTACTGAATTTCCGAAGTGCCGAAGTGCTGAAGTGCCGAAGTTCAGAAGTGCCAAAATGCGAAAATCCAGAATTTCGGAATGCCGAACCGAACCGAAAATTTTCCCCATGCATATGCCTAATGAAAACCGCTGACCATTAAAGTGAATAACATTGGTTATATTGTTACAATGAGATATGATAAGCAACAAGTGTACAGTCAGGTCTAGAACTTTATGTGTCCGAAGAAGGAAAAATGGGAATGCGAAGATCTGAGTGACTTTGACAATGGCCAATAGTGATGGCTTGATGACTGGGTCAGAGCATTTACAAAACTGCAAGTCTTGTGGGGTGTTCCCCATGTTGGAGAAATAATTTTCATTTTGAAGTTTTACTTCCCACCTGTAGAACTCTGCATTGGTCTGTCGAAATGCTTTATAGGGCTGCTATATGTCAGAGCCTAACCGCCGGCATCCGCTACCCTAAGACTTCCGGGTAGACGGAGCGCGGCCACTCCCCCTCCTCTGACGCGGTCGTTCCCAGGATACATAGGGAGACCGCGCCAACGCCAAAGGGCTGGATTAATTTGAAAGCCTCCCGCGAACTCCAAACTCTAAAGAGCAATTGTATTTACCTCTACTGTGTACCGGACCCGGACTGTTTAACGTTGACCCCCCTTCTCCTCTCCTCGACCACGGACTTGCCTTTGGAATACTCTTTTGTCTGCAGCTACCTTATCCAATCTGGGAACAACTTTCACAGAACCTGGACTACCACCCCTACAAAGCTAAGTAGTACTTATCGTCCTAACCAGGATTATAACTGCTTGCATTTCTGCTTACACTCTATTGCCTCTACCTCACTAATTATTCTGCTGCCTATTTACTAATTCTAATTTGGAAGCTCCTCTCTGCTATGGACTAAATATTGCTTTAAACTAAACTACTGCGAATCCTGCTGCTGTTTATCTTCTGCCAAAGAATTAAAGATACGGTACAAGTACTGAATAAACCTTTATTTCAATTGTTACCATTTAATTCACATTATCAGAGATCTGCAGTTGTGTTCCATATTGTTAATAAGTGAGCATAACAGATTAATCCAGCCTTTTGTAATGGATCCAGCAGATCTCACTTCTGAAATCACTAGATTGAACCAAAGAGTGGATACGCTTACCCAAGGCATGCAAGATCTACAGATCACCAATGAACGGATCCTTACTTATGTAAGGGACTTGCAAACACATACTCCTCATACTGTTACACACTCGGCTAGTGACCCTGCTGTCTCCAACCCCGAAAAGTTTTCTGGAGATCGGTCCCAATACAGGGAGTTTCTCAATTCCTGCAAATTATTAATTGCTTTAAAACCTAGATCTTATCCCACTGAAAGATCTAAGGTTTGTTCCGTTATTTCTTTTCTAAGAGGTGAACCCATGGCCTGGGCTCACTCCTTTTTGGAGAACGATGACCCCATCTTAGACTCCCTGGATGAATTCTTTGAAGCCATGTCTCTTCTTTATGAAGATCCCAATAAACAAGCGACTGCAGATCTAACCATCAGAACTCTGCATCAAAGAAACAGACCCGTAGAAGATTACATTGCTGAATTTAAAAGATGGGCACCAGAAACCCAATGGAATGACATAACCCTACGCAACCAATTCCGTATCAGGTTATCTGAAGCTGTCAAAGATGAACTCTCCAGAACTGAACTACCTACTACACTAAATACTCTGATCCAACTTTCAATCAGCATTGACAGACGACTTAGGGAAAGAAAAGCAGAGAAATCTCTCTCTAGTTCCCTATGGAAAAAAACCTTCACTCCGTCAAGGGCACCTGAGAAACCGATAACTCCTACAGAACCTATGGACATAGGGGTGGTAAGAAGTCCTCTTACTCCAGAAGAGAGAACCAGAAGAAGACAACTGAACCTTTGTATGTACTGTGCTTCACAAGAACATGTGGTCCCAGAATGTCCTCTATTGAAACGTCCAAGAGGCGGTAAGCATGCTTCTATCACAGCTATAATGAGTGTACTTCCTTCAAAACCAACCTCTCATTTCTCCTCTGTTTCTCTCATATTACAGTGGGACAAAGAAAGAATTACGACTGAGGCCATTATTGATTCCGGTGCTAATGGGGTGTTCCTTGACTCATCCTTTGTAACAAAAAATAAAATTCCTTGTGTTCAAAAACGTATTTCCGTCTCTGTCAGAGTTATTGATGGCTCCTTAATATCCTCGGGGCCCATTCGCGATGAAACTATTCCTTTAAGAACGACTACTAATAATATTCATTCCGAATTTCTTGTATTTGATGTTATCACTTCTCCTCTTTATCCAATTATACTAGGAATCGACTGGTTAAGGACTCACAACCCGCAAATTACATGGGCTCCCTTTTCTCTCACCTTTGGCTCTGCATATTGTAAGGGAACATGTTTACAACACATCCCCATTTTACAAGTTACTGAAGAACCAATTATACCTCCTGTCTATTCTGACTTCAATGATGTGTTTAGTAAAAAGGAAGCTGAGACACTTCCACCTCATCGACCATATGATTGTCCAATTGACCTCATTCCTGGGGCTCCTATTCCTTTTGGGCACATTTATCCTCTCTCCGAATCAGAGTTGAAAACCCTCAAGGAATACCTGGATGAAAACCTCCGTAAAGGGTTCATTAGACCTTCCTGCTCACCAGCTGCTTCCAGCATGTTTTTTGTAAGAAACAAGGACCAGACTATACGTCCCATCATAGATTACAGATCTTTAAACAAAATAACCGTCAAAAATCGTTATCCTCTTCCCCTGATAAATGAGTTGATCGAAAGATTAAGAACAGCTACCATCTACACTAAACTTGACCTTCGTGGGGCGTATAACCTTGTTAGAATCAAGGCCAATGATGAATGGAAAACGGCGTTCAGGACCCGATATGGCCTTTACGAATATCTAGTTATGCCCTTCGGGCTCTGTAACGCCCCTGCAACCTTTCAGCATTTCATAAACGACATCTTCAGGGATCTTCTAGATGTATGTGTTATCATTTACTTAGATGATATACTTATATACTCTAACAGTCTCGAGGAACACAGGAAACACGTAAGATGGGTGTTATCCAGACTAAGAACTCACAAATTATACGCTAAACCAGAAAAATGTATTTTCGAGGTTAATGAAATTACCTTCTTGGGATACGTTATCTCACCTCATACAATAAGAATGGATACTACCAAAATAGACTGTATTCTTAATTGGTCTACTCCTACTAATGTAAAGGACTTGCAACGCTTCCTTGGATTTGCCAACTTCTATAGGAAGTTCATTAAAAACTACTCCGATGTTGCTCATCCACTTAATCTGCTCAACAGCAGTAAACATTCCTTTTCTTGGAACGAAAAGGCTCAAGCAGCCTTTGATGAATTAAAGAGGAGGTTTACAACTGCTCCTATTCTTCAACTCCCGAATCCTGCATTCCTCTACGTCCTGGAAACGGATGCTTCTGACACAGCTATCGGAGCTGTCCTCTCTCAACACCAAACACCTCAAGATCCTCTCCATCCAGTAGCCTTTTTCTCACGATCCATGTCTCCTGCTGAAAAAAATTATCCTATAGGAGAAAAAGAATTATTGAGTATTAAGGCAGCCTTCGAAACCTGGCGACATATTCTTGAAGGGACACAAACTCCTGTAATAGTATATACTGACCATAGAAACCTTGAATATCTTCATTCTAACAAAACACTTTCGGCCAGACAGGTCAGATGGAATCTTTTCTTTGCTCGGTTTAATTTTCAAATTATTTATAGACCCGGATCCAGAAACAAAAAGGCGGATGCCCTGTCCAGAATCCACCAAGGTCCTCCTTTTAGTGGTACTCCTCCATCTAAAGTTATAGGGATTATATCCTCATTAATAGATGATATTAAACATCTTAAAGAAGAAGCTCTTGAACTTCCTAAAACAAACAAACTAACAAAAAAGGACGGTATCTACTATTTCAAGAACAGAATATATATTCCTCCCTTATTTAGGAATAAAGTACTCGACTTAATTCACGATTCCCCTTTGGCGGGTCATCCTGGTATAAAAAAGACACTGGAGTTGTCTAAAAGATGTTATTGGTGGCCTCGCCAGAACAAAACCATAGAATCCTATGTCAAAACCTGTCCAACCTGTCAGAGATCCAAGTCTGAACATCATCAACCATTTGGTCAATTATTGAGCCTACCTATCCCTGAAAGACCTTGGCAATCCATTTCGATGGACTTCTTGGTAGAACTCCCTCCTTCTCAACATCATACCACCATTCTAGTAGCGGTAGACCGCTTCACAAAAATGTCCCATTTTATTCCCTTGAAGAAGTTGCCCTCTTCATCTGAACTTGCCAAAGTATTCATCGACAATATTGTGAAACTTCATGGACTTCCTGATGAAATCATATCGGACAGAGGAACACAGTTCACCTCCAAATTCTGGTACGAGATGTGTTCCTCCCTCCATATTCAACGCAAATTGTCTTCAGCCTATCATCCCCAAACCAATGGGCAAACGGAAAGAGTTAACCAATGTGTTGAACAATACTTACGATGTTATTGCTCATACTTACAAGATGATTGGATCACATGGTTGCCGATGGCAGAATTTTCGTACAACAACTCTATTCACGCCAGTAGTAAAATGACTCCCTTCTTCTCAAATTTTGGGTTCCATCCCTCTTCGTTTCCTGATCACAGACTTCCTTCTTCTAACCCCTATGTCTCCAATCAGAACGCCTTCATGTCTTCCCTCTTCCTCAAATTACGTGAAAATCTTAAGAACGCGTCGTGAACTCAAAATAAGTTTTTCGATGCTAAAAGGCAACCTCCTCCTACTTATAAAATAGGTGATCTTGTATGGCTCTCCTCAAAGAACATTGTCACCAACCGTCCCTCAAAGAAACTGAGTTCCCTCTTCCTTGGTCCTTTTCGTATATTGTCAATCATCAACGAAAACGTGGTTAAATTGAAACTTCCACCTAACTTGAAACTTCATCCGGTCTTCCATGTTTCCTTGCTTAAACCTCACCTCTCCGACCCTTTTTCCTGAGGGATGTTGTTACTACTCCTGATCCTATTTTTGTGCAAGGTGAAGAAGAGTACGAGGTCCAAAGGATCCTGGATTCACGGATCCATCGTGGCTCCCTACAGTATCTTATTCGGTGGAAGGGTTACGGAGTAGATGAGGATACTTGGGTTTACTCCTCCGTGGTCCATGCTCGCAGACTAATCAACGCGTTTCATAAACGCTACCCGTCTAAACCTCGTTGATAGCACCCTGTGGCTGCTTCTTACGGGGGGGGTACTGTCAGAGCCTAACCGCTGGCATCCGCTACCCTAAGACTTCCGGGTAGACGGAGCGCGGCCACTCCCCCTCCTCTTACGCGGTCGTTCCCAGGATACATAGGGAGACCGCGCCAACGCCAAAGGGCTGGATTAATTTGAAAGCCTCCCGCGAACTCCAAACTCTAAAGAGCAATTGTATTTACCTCTACTGTGTACCGGACCCGGACTGTTTAACGTTGACCCCCCTTCTCCTCTCCTCGACCACGGACTTGCCTTTGGAATACTCTTTTGTCTGCAGCTACCTTATCCAATCTGGGAACAACTTTCACAGAACCTGGACTACCACCCCTACAAAGCTAAGTAGTACTTATCGTCCTAACCAGGATTATAACTGCTTGCATTTCTGCTTACACTCTATTGCCTCTACCTCACTAATTATTCTGTTGCCTATTTACTAATTCTAATTTGGAAGCTCCTCTCTGCTATGGACTAAATATTGCTTTAAACTAAACTACTGCGAATCCTGCTGCTGTTTATCTTCTGCCAAAGAATTAAAGATACGGTACAAGTACTGAATAAACCTTTATTTCAATTGTTACCATTTAATTCACATTATCAGAGATCTGCAGTTGTGTTCCATATTGTTAATAAGTGAGCATAACACTATAACATGTCTTTAGGGCTGCTTTTTATTGACAATCCAGGCCCTGATGACAAGCATCAAATTCAATGCTTTTATATGAGCATCAGATTGGCAAAGAAACAATGTGCATTCCGTGTCCCCAAATAGAGACAAGTCTTTATAACTGTTGTTGTCATTATTGGGGGTGCTGCTGGAGAATGTTTTATGGTCAATGCTGAGACTTTAAAGATGGTGTATTAGGGATCCTACACAGATTGAAGGGGATGCTGTCATTGTCTGTAGCCTCTCAGGGATATTTACAAAAGTAAGAATTGATCCCTTAACCCCCCCCCCCCCCCACACCCCTCCGGACCCCAGTTAAATAATGAAGGTCCAGCTTAGGACACTATGCAATCTACTGCAGTATTGAGGGTATTAATTCCTCGTCTGTCAGTGCTTAGCCAATGAAGCCTGGAGGGAAATCTATAATTCGACATGTATTATTGTTACCATTGAACATCCAGACCTGTCGATTTGTAGGATAGTACAAAAAAGACCTGGAGACCTATAACAAGTTGTACAGTACTTAGGGACTCGAGAGCTCATATAGTCTATTATCTGTGTTTATCTTGTAACTGATACATGACCTGGGACCTGCGTGTCCTCGTACCTGTCTCACATTTAACTCCGGACCTGTGCACTTTACATGTACACTTTACATTTCTACTGTTTATCTTTGTTCCAACATTGGGCTAGACTTTATGTTAATCAATGTTATTGGAGACCTGCGAGTCCCATGATTTATGTATTTTCTACTTATATAATGAATCAAAAATAAAAACATTTTTTTAAAAAAAAATAAAAGAATTGTAACTAATACAAAAGTGAATTTCAAATTTGAGGCAAATTAGCTGAATTGAATAAATTTGTCCAATTTGACTATTTTTGTCTAAAATTTAAAATTCACTTTGACTTCTCACTTTAGTAAATAACCTTGTCTGTGTCAGTATTTGGTAACATTTCCTTTATGTCCTGGCATATCACTGGTGATGTTGTTTCCCCCCCACTTCTAAATCTGCATCCCCCTTGTCTCATCCTTGTATATGCAAAATTGGCAGTCATAAACAACAAAAAACAGGGAAAGGGTGAGATCAATATCCTGGCACAATGTCTAGTATTGATAAAGTGAGATTTCAGAGCGAGTTTCAAATTTAAGGCCAAAGTAGCTGAATCGAAAGCATAGTTGAGTTAGAAAATGTTTTTTTAGAAAAATTATGTTTTTTAATTTGATCTTAAATTTTAGAAAAATCACCCTGAATTCACTGTAAATTCTCACATTAATGAATAACTCTGTTGTGTATCACACCTATCACTACATACATGTATATCATACCTCTTGTTTTTACTCATATGTAAAAAATATATTTACACAAAAAAATTCAATCCTTGATTTTTAGTATATAATATTTGATTGGAGTATGCATAATACAAAGCTGATTTTTAAGATATATACATATATATATATATATACGTATATATATATGTGTGTGTGTTGAAAATTCAGGCTGCACTCACAGACTTTTAAATTCAATAATATTTATTTCATCAAACAAGTAGATAAATCAACGTTTCGGTCCTCACAGGGACCTTCCTCAGATCCAATGTGATCCTGTCACTTTATCCTGAGGAAGGTCCCTGTGAGGACCGAAACGTTGATTTATCTACTTGTTTGATGAAATAAATATTATTGAATTTAAAAGTCTGCATTTTCAACTTATCTACATCAATATCCCTAAAAGGACTGGCACCCGGCAAGCCTATAGGCAAAGCAGAAGGTACTGCAAGCGTGAGTGCAAGGAACTTTGTATTATATATATATATATATAATATATATATATATATATATATATATATATATATATATATAAATAAAACTTTTTTTTTTTTTATTCTTTATTTTTGTAGTGGCAGATCGCCTGAGAAGGTAACAGTGCAAGGCTTGTGCAAAAGCCGTATCATGGTACATATTGCGACATTGTGTTACAGTAAAAAGAAAGAGTCCAGTCATTTTATTAAGACATACATTTTTCGGTGTTGAGTAAGCAACTTGGTTGCGATTCGCCACAGTTTAGTTTTTAAAGTGATAGGCAAAATGATGCTAACAACAGGTAAAAAGAAACTTTGGAAAGCATGTTGTTTAGCATGCTATGCAATAGCATAAATTTGTTTGTAGAGATGTTAGTCAGGGATCTTAATAGATGATCCTTATGGTAGGATGTGTTGTGCATCGGGAATGTGATCAACATGTATTGGGTAAGTATTGAAAAGAGTAAAACAATGAAGGTGGTAACAATAAGAATATAATCAACTTTGCAGGTCACAATGTCATTTGATGCTGGGTGATGCTATTGTTTGGTCGTTCAGTTGTAGGTTGGTTTTACGGGATGGTCTTGGGCAAGTAGGTATAGGTCCGATGTAGTCTCTTGGTGATTGCCAGGGTCAGGTCAGGTGTCTAAGAGCGATCTTGATATGGCTTTGGGTTCCCTGTTTTGGTGGTCTTAGATAAATGAGAGGAAAGGTTCAGGAATCCTAGCTGGGGGAAGGATTGAACCTAGGGAGGTAGGGGCCAGGGTAAGCCTGAGCTTGTGTATGCTGGGCTTCGTGTGCAGATGTCTCCGGTGTCTATGCATATTTTCTGGTTTTCTCAAGAAGGGGGCATCTGGGTGTTCTTGATGTGTGTTATGGCCTTGGCTGTTTTTTAAAAAAATATATATTTTAAATACTCATATTGACTGTGTTGGAATTTCACTAAAATTCCAATCCAGTTATAAGATATACTGAGACAAAATAGGGACTGCACTTAACACTTCGTGACGCTGGGCGGAATTATTGCCATCAAAAGTGTCACTCTCACAGCAGCCAACAGTGATGGCTGCAGGGAATTGGCTCTATCTATGGAGGATCCTATAGCAGAGGCGGCTCTCTAATTAGGCGGTTTAGGCGGCCGCCTAAGGCCTCGCACTGGCTGGGGCCTCGCGGCCGCCTAAACCGCCTGTTGGCAGAGTGTGTCAGTTCCTCGGTCAGTGACCGAGGACCTGACACCAGGAGGGGGCCCGGCGGCTTGCCCGGTATGCCGCCGGGTGCGAGGCCCCTCCTGGCTGCCAGGCCGGCCACCGCAGACACTGGTCTGCAGCTCCGCAGTGTGCAGAGCTGCAGACCATGTGACTCGCGAGAATTGGCCAATCAGAGCGTTGCCGCGGGTTACCATGGCAACGCTCTGAAATCTCGCGAGATTACAGGGTCTGCAGCTCTGCGGAGCTGCAGACCGGGAGCAGTGGCCACCGGACCACCAGGGAGCTCACTGGACCACCAGGGAAAGGTAGGCTCTCCCTCCCCATCACTCCCCACCACACTCAGGCTCACCCCCGACCACCATCACCACCCTAAGCCTCACCCCCCACCACCCTCAGCTTCACTCCCCACCACCATCACCCCACCACCCTCAGCCTCACCCCCCACCACCCTCAGCTTCACCCCCCACCACCATCACCCCACTATCACCCCCACCACCATCACCCCCACCACCCTCAGCCTCACCCCCACCACCATCACCCCACCCTCAGCCTTACCCCCACCACCATCACCCCCCACCACCCTCAGCCTCTCCCCCACCACCATCACCCCCACCACCCTCAGCCTCACCCCCCACTATCACCCCCCACCACCCTCAGCTTCACCCCCCACCACCACCACCCTCAGCATCACCCCCACCACCATCACCCCCACCACCCTCAGCCTCACCCCCACCACCATCACCCCACCCTCAGCCTCACCCCCACCACCATCACCCCCACCACCCTCAGCCTCACCCCCACCACCATCACCCACCATCACCACCCTCAGCCTCACCCCCACCATCACCCCCACCACCCTCAGCCTCACCCCCACCATCACCCCCACCACCCTCAGCTTCACCCCCACCACCATCACCCCACCCTCAGCCTCACCCCCACCACCATCACCCCACCCTCAGCCTCACCCCCACCACCATCACCCCCCACCACCCTCAGCCTCACCCCCCACCACCATCACCCACCATCACCACCCTCAGCCTCACCACCCACCACCTTAACCCCCCACCACACTCACCATCACCCCTCCCCACCATCACCCCCACCACCCTCAGCCTCACCCCACCACCCTTTAGCTACACCCCCCACCACCATCACCATCACCCCCACCACCGTCACCATCACCCCCCACCACCCTCAGCTTCACCCCCACCGCCCTCACCATCACCCCTCCCCACCCTCAGACTCACCCCCACCACCCTCACCATTACCCCTTCACCGTCGGCCTCACCCCCACCACCCTCAGCCTCACCATCCCCCATAACCCCCCACCACCCTCAGCCTCACCTCCCACCACCCTCAGCATCACCCCTCACCACCCTCATCTTCACCACCCACCACCACCCTCAACATCACCACCCTCAGCATAACTCCCCCCACCACCCTCAGCATCACCCCCCTCAGCATCAGGGCCGGTGCTTGGATTTTTAGGTACATAGGCAAAGAGGCATTTTTCCACCCCCCCTCAAAAAAAACATCTTCACCTATGTGCCTCTTAACCAGCCCCTCTCCCCGACCTGACCATTAGTTGTCCCTTCCCTGTCCCTTAGTGTTCTTCTCCCCTCCCCCCTCTTTTCCCTGTCTCTTGGTGTTTCTCTCCCATTCCCTCCCTGTCCCTTGGTGCACCCCACACCCCCTTTAGTGGTCACACTCCCCTTCCTGGTGTGCCTCCTACCTCTATTGTTGCATTGCCGAGCGGAGCAGATCCCCTAAAGGAGCTTCAGTTTTCTGTACCCGGCCGGACTGACAGAGTGCTCTCTCTGTGAGCACCTCCTGTCAGTCTGGCCAGGTACAGGAAACAGAAGCTCCTGTACCGCGCTCCGCTACACTCTGTACACACTGACAGTCACACACAATGACAAACACACAGACGTCACTGACAGACACAGACTCATTGATCTGACACACACTCATTCATTGACACTGACAGACCCACACTGATTGACACTCATTGACAGACACACTGATAGTCACACACAGACTCAATGATAAACATCCTCTCACTGATTTGACAGACACACACTCATCATACACTGACAGACACACTCATACACTCACATGCACACATACTCATACAATCACTCACAGACACACGCTGTCACTCACAGACACACGATGTCACTCACGGACACGCACTGTCACTCACGGACACACACTGTCACTCACAGACACACACTCTGTCACTCACAGACACACACGCTGTCACTCACAGACACACACACGCTGTCACTCACAGACACACACTCTGTCACTCACAGACACACACGTTGTCACTCACAGACACACACACGCTGTCACTCACAGACACACACTCTGTCACTCACAGACACACACTCTGTCACTCACAGACACACACTCTGTCACTCACAGACACACACGCTGTCACTCACAGACACACACGCTGTCACTCACAGACACACACGCTGTCACTCACAGACACACACTCTGTCACTCACAGACACACACACTGTCACTCACACACACACACTCTGTCACTCACAGACACACACACTGTCACTCACACACACACGCTGTCACTCACAGACACACACTCTGTCACTCACAGACACACACTCTGTCACTCACAGACACACTCTCTGTGACTCACAGACACACTCTCTGTGACTCACAGACACACACTCTGTCACTCACAGACACACACGCTGTCACTCACAGACACACACGCTGTCACTCACAGACACACACGCTGTCACTCACAGACACACACGCTGTCACTCACAGACACACACACACTCTGTCACTCACACACAGACACATCACATACACTCACTAATTATTTAAATAAATAAATATTTTCCACCCAGCCTCCCTACCTGGAGAGCTGGTGTGGATGATAAGCTCAGGGGTAGGATACCATTATAGTCTGCTGCATTAACATCGACATTAGTGGCAAGAAGCAGATCTACCAGCTGGTGCTCAGCCCCTCGACAAGCATGGTGTAGAGGTCTCCTCTCTTGCTGGTCTTGTGTCTCTGGGTCAGCTCCATAATCATTCCCTGGGGTCTAGTGGGGCTGCTGGGCGGCGCGGCTGTGCTGTGCTGAGATCAGGCGCGGCGAGGGAGCTCTAACCTCTCTGCTCTGCTCCCTTGCGCGCTACCTGTCTGCTGATACCGCGGGAGCCGGAATATGACGTCATATTCCGGCTCCCGTGGCATCAGCAGACAGGCAGCGCGGGAGGGAGCAGAGCGGTGAGATTAGAGCTCCCTCACCACGCCTGATCTCAGCACAGCCGCGCCGGGGGTCGAGATGGTGGCCGGCAGGAGGGAGAGCTTCCCTCGTGCCGGCCACTGAAATATTGCGCCCCCAGAGCCTGTGCGCCCTAAGGTGGCCGCCTGTGCCGCCTTATGGACGCGCCGGCCCCCCTCAGCCTCACCCCCCTCAGCCTCACCCCCACCACCCTCAGCATCACCACCCTCAGCATCACCCCTCACCACCCTCAGCATTACCACCCTCAGCATCACCACCCTCAGCATAACCCTCCGTCACCACCCTCAGCCTCCCCCACTCACCATCACCCACTCCTTCTCACATCACCCCCTCTCACACTCACATTACCCCCTCTCACTCTCACATTACCCCCCCACTCTCACATTAGCCTCCCCACTCTCACATTAGCCCCCCACTCTCACATTAGCCCCCCCACTCTCACATTACCCCCTCTCACTCTCACATTACTCACTCTCACATTGCCCCCTCTCACTCTCACATTAACCCCCCTCACTCTCACATTAACCCCCCTCACTCTCACATTAACCCCCTCACTCTCACATTACCCCCTCTCACTCTCACATTACCCCCTCTCACTCTCACATTAACCCCCCTCACTCTCACATTACCCCCCCTCACTCTCACATTACCCCCCTCACTCTCATATTAACCCCCTCACTCTCACATTAACCCCCTCACTCTCACATTAACCCCCTCACTCTCACATTACTATCACCCCCCGCTCCCTCTCACATTACCATCACCCCCCGCTCCCTCTCACATTACCATCACCCCCCGCTCCCTCTCACATTACCATCACCCCCCGCTCCCTCTCACATTACCATCACCCCGTTCCCTCTAACATTACCATCACCCCCCGCTCCCTCTCACATTAGAATCAACCCCCCGCTCCCTTTCACCATCACCCCCCGCTCCCTCTCACCATCACACCCCCCGCTCCCTCTTACCATCAGCTACCCCATACACATAGGGTCTCAGACAAAAACGCAAACATGCTCACAGAGACATACATTCGCACACACAAGGATACTCTCTGTCAGACACACTCTCAGGCACATACACAGGTAGACAGTGCATCAATGTGTATATGTGACACTTTTTTGTTAGTGGGGCCTCATGTTTGCGTTTCGCCTAAGGCCTCATAAAGTCTAGAGCCGCCTCTGTCCTATAGTCTTTTAAGATCCTCCATAGAGCTTAATGATGTACTCTCAAACATAAAAGAAGAGCAAAAGCTGGAAGCTGATGCCGGCACATGTACGGGTCAGGTACAGGTAAGTTAAACTTACATTTGCCTGCCCCTACTGGGCCACTAGACCCCCAGTAGCGATGTCACTGTCTGTGATCTTTGCAAATTATGCAAAGTCCCCAGATAGTGACAGTTCTGCCTAATATTTACAGATAACACTGTATATGTACATAAATGACTATACAGTATTTTTACTTACTTAAAAAATTGTGTTTTTTTATTTTGATACAAAACATTGAAACTTTGCTGCCATTTGATTTTTACTAAAGTTTGCTAAATAACCATGAATTAACTTTTTGTATCCATTTTTTTTATTGTTTTATAAGTTTGGAATTCTTAGTTGGTATGTCATACTCCAAAATCTTGCCCATTCAATATATATTTCCATGTGCAAAATAAACACCTACGCCGACAACATATTAATCAATTTAACATTCATCATATATTAAATTACAATATTATAAATAAAAAAATAAATATGCCATAGCAGAAATGATAAATACATAATACACAGTAATTACATGTTTATTATAGGAAAATAATGTGAGGGATTGTGGGAGACATCATATGTGATCAAAGTTCGACTGGTTTCCTGAAAATGTCTCCTGAAAATCAAGATGGCATTATATTCCCATAAAACGGATTGTTTGTTTTATACTACAGGATTTTTATACTACAGGATTTTTTTATTATATTTTTTATTGGGGTTTTGTTTGTCAGTATCTTATCTTGAGTGCCAGAGAACAGACAACGTCTGGCACAGCTGTTGTGGAACAAACATAAAAGTATATAAAAAAAACAAAAATTTTCTTTCTTTCTTTCTCTATCTATCTCTCTCTCTGTCTCTCTCCTTAGGCTGCATGAGATTGAGAAGAGCTACACTGCCATAATTAATTCACTCCCTCTCCCATTAGTGAAATGCAAGGCAAGGGATTTAGGGGAGAGACACACATCTTTCACATTCCCCAGCCTCTCACCTCCCAACTCACCAACTCTTATATGAATATGGGGAGAGAAACTGAATCCATGAAAGCAGCTGCAGTGAATTAGGTCATATTGCTTAGTATGATGTCACATAAAATAACAGGTAGATCAATTGATCATGCAATATTATATAATAATATAGTTTAATAGCTGATTAGGTTTTATATGGGATCATTTTTATGTAAATATTTTCCCCATTCCATATGATTATGTGAATTTACTTTTCTTTGATATGTCCAAGATGCAAGCCCTCTGTTCCTGTGTGTCCAACTTGTCTGGTTCTAACTACATGTCTGTTCGTCCACCCGCTGTAAAGCGCTGCGGAATTTGATGGCGCTATATAAATAATAACATAATAAAAATAATTATATTGTAGACTATACACTACAAGGCAGGCTTAACTCCTTTATTAACCGAGCACTTTTTGCTAAAAAAAAAAAAATAGTATAACATTTATTTTTATTGCAGATAAACATAAAAAATTAAATCAATAAACCTTTAGAAAAAAAAGTTGGAAAATTAAAAGGTTTTTCACACATACAGTAGGTAAACAAAAATAGTCAAATACCTTGTTTATATGTTTTTGTAAGGATCCTGATAGCATTACCTGCAGTACAGCTTACTAAAAATGTCAAGAAAATGTAAAAGAATGTCTGCATTTGAGCAGAAAGCCCACAAATAGTAAATTCAGTTAAATAATATAGTTTTTAAATAAAGGTATTGAAAACTTCTATAGGAATCATTATCAATCTCTGGAATGCTATTGCAATGTTAACAGTGAAATGGTCCATTCACTCGTACCCATCTTTCTGACTGGAGGAATAATACGACCCATTGAAACTTCCTTTATTGTTTAGAAGTAGGGCACTACTGTATGTCAGTGATTTATTGCAGACAAATTTGATCCTCTACAGGCTGGTAATCATTCCAAGATTAAGAACGGCTTTATGGACTACATTGAATTCTGTAAAATACAGGAAAGTAAAAATATTTGAATCTAGTGGTTAAAATAGCAGTAATTACCTAAATAAATACCCATTATCAACTCAAAAGTGCACAAAATGATCTGCATATAAACACAATGTTAACCCTGAATAAACACAAAACAATGTATAACCAATCCACCATACATCCCACACATCAGTATTTGCTCCACTTATTTAAGTTTGTTATAGCATTCAACTTTCTTAAATAATGTGATCTCTGTTTCAAACACAAAATTCTTCAAGTGCTTAATTTTATGTGCAATCCACTCACATGGCTTATAGAGCACTTTATTTTCTATTCATGTGTGCAAATTCTAGATATAACCAGCTTGTGAGCATAGGTAAGTCCCCCAGTACCCACAAAAAAAATGTCTTAGCTAAAGAATATACACTCTATAGACAAAAGTATTGGAACACCTGACCATTACACCAACAGGGATTTTTATGACATCACAGTCTAAATACATACACATTAATATGTAGTTGGTCCCTCCTTTATCCAGTAGAGCATTTGCGAGATCGGACACGGATGTTGGATGAGAAGGCCTGGTTCACAATCTCATTTCAGTTCATGCCAAGGGTGTTTTGATGGGTTTGAGGTCATGGCTCTGTGCGGGCCTGTCAGATTCTTCCACTCAAAAATCATCCAAACATGCCTTTATGGACCTTGCATTGTGCACTGGCGTACAGTCATGCTGGAATACAGGAGGGCCTTCACCAAACTGTTCCCACAATGTTGGAAGAATAGCATTGTCCATTATGTCTTGGTATGCTGAAAAATTAAGATTTCCCTTCACTGGAAGAAATAGCCCCATTATTCCTCCTTGACCAAACCTCACAGTTGACACAATGCAGTCAGGCAGGTAACGTTCTTCTGGCATCCACCAAACCCAGGCTCACCCTTCAGATTGCCAAACAGAAAAGAATGATTTGTCACTCCACAGAACACATTTTCCCTGCTCCAGAGTCCAGTGGCAGTGTGCTTTACACCACTAGAGGCATGATTGTGAGGCTTCCATGCAGCTGCTCGGCCATGGTAACCCATTCCATGAAGCTCCCGACACACAATTTTTGTTAATATTAATGCCAGTGTTAGTTTGGAAGTCTTTAGCTATGGAGACAGTAGAGCATTGGCAACTTTTACACAGCATCTCAGCACTTGGTGACCCGGCTTTGTGACTTTACGTGGTCTTCCCCTTTGTAGCTGAGGTGCTGCTGTTCCTAGATGCTTCCACTTTCAAATAATACCACTTAGAGTGGACTATGGAATATCTAGCAGTGATGACATTTCAGGTACTGACTTTTTGCAAAGGTGGCATCCTATCACAGTACCACACATGAATTCACTGAGCTCTTCAGAAACACCCATTTTTTCCCACAAATGTTTATAAATGCAGACTGCATGGCTAGGTGCTTGATTGTATACACCTGTGGCAATTAGTCTGATTGAAACACCTGAAGCCAATAATAAGAGCTGTGTCCCAAAACATTTTTCTATATATATATTTATTTATTTTTTAATAATAAAATCTGACTTTCTCATTCTTGAATCCTCTTCAAGAGGCCTGAAAGTCAAAACAATCTGCACAGTATCAGCTGTACCTAGAACTGCCATTTCTGGACAGAGATCTCAAATGTTGCACCTGTAATCTACTGAAGCCATCTTGAGGGTTACAACCCTGAGTGTTCCCATCACATCTAGGACTACTATTGCCTTCACTTTCCACATCTTTTCTAGCTTTTCTTTCAGTTCTTGGTATTTGTCCACCTTCTCATGTTCCTTCTTCTTGATGTTATTGTAACTGGGTATAGACCACTACTGCAGTCTTTTGTTCCTTGTCTACCTCCATGATGTTGGGTCGGTTGGCCAGGAATTGCTTGTCTGTCTGCATCTGGAAGTCCCACAATATCCTACAGGATCCTAACCATGTCATTCTGAACTACACTCTATATAAAACAGGTTTAGTATAGTTAAAAAACATATACAAAATATATTTATAGAACAATAATACAATATGTGTCACAACAAACTTAGATTATGTGTGTAAAATACCATTATAGATAAAGAAAATTATAAAAACTAGATGCAATGATCTATATCAGGGGTCCTCAAACTCCGGCCCCCCAGATGTTGCTGAACTACAACTCCCATAATTCTTTGAATTACATAGATAGCCAGAGAATCATGGGAGTTGTAGTTCAGCAACATCTGGGGGGGCTGGAGTTTGAGGACCCCTGATCTATATGCATGTAAAGAATCGGTTGTGGGGATCAAATTGCTTTCAAATCTCTACATAATGCTGCTCCCACCTATCTAGGAAATTTCTTGTACTTGAAACAGAATTTTCGTTTGTAGGTTTATTTGTGGCAAATACTAGGAGCTAAAACAGATTTCAGATTCTGTGTCTTTTTATAAATCATTTGTGGTTTTCTAGGTAGAATGTTTCTTAGATTTTGATCTTGTATTAAAATTGGCCAATGTTTCTTAATAGCTTTTTCAATTAGATATGCCTTGCTGTTATATTTGTTATAACATTAAAATCCTTTTTATTCTTTCTTGGAAATTTCTTACTTTTCAGAAGCTCTACTCTATTTAATTTTTCTACTTGTTTTTGAGAATTGGTTAGGAGGTCTGGAGGATAATGCCTACTTGTACGTTTTTTATTTAAGATTTATACTTGCTCTTTAAAATAATTTTTTCGTACAGCCCAAATCATTTCAGAGGTTGAAGGTATCACCTGGAAAAATGAATATATATGGGCCACAGTAGACGTTACTTCGTTATACATGATGTTCGACCACGAGAAGTGTATACAGGCCATTAAAGAAACCCTAGAAGATGATCCAAATATGCACAGGTCTGAGGCCAATTTCATTTAAAGCATTATTAGATTTATCCTGTTCCACAATTTCTTCTGGTTTGAGGGAACACAAACATGTGGGTCAGAAATGGGCACCAGGTTCACACCAAGCTGTGACAACATTTTTGTGCCTAGTTGGGAATTTAAAAACATTTGGAATAATAATCCCTTTGCAAACCTGATGATGTTCTTATCATTTGGAAATGAGAAAGGCCACAACTGAAAGAATTTGTAAGATTCATTAATACTAACACATTCGGATTAAGTTTTTACGGCCGATATCCAAGTTAACAATATACATTTTTTAGATCTAACTTTTTTTTATTAAAGAAGGTCTCGTGCACAGTAAAACTTATTTTAAACCCACAGATGGAAATGGTTTTATTGAGTATTTCAGTTGTCACCATCCCAATTTGCTATAATAATATACCTAAAGGCCAACCAATTAGACTTTTAAGAAATTGCACAGCAAAAAAATATTTTAAAGAACAAGTACAAATTTTAAATAAAAAACTTACAAATAGGCATTATCCTTCTGACCTAGTAACCAATTCTCAAAAATAAGTAGAAAAATTAAATAGAGTAGAGCTTCTGAAAAGTAAGAAAATTCCAAGAAAGAATAAAAAGGATTTTAATGTTTCTTTTATAACAAAATATAAAAGCAAGGCATGTGGCGAACAGAACCTTGCCACGGGCTCCTGGAGGAGCCTGCTTGCCAGCATCCTGCCTCAGGACTATGGGGCATGCAATATACCTTGCCCAATGCACTTCAAAAGGCTCCGTTCATGTGATTTATTTACTTTTGTACTCCAGAAAGAAAGACCGACCGTTAGCCCTGATTCACTGGAACTGTTTTGGGCATAGGACAATGTGCACGGTTGGTCATAATTATGAATTCCATGGAAATCCTGAACCCTTGAATCGATCTGGGTGATGTTTGGATATGTTGGTCCCCCAGATCGGGGCTATCAGGGGATGTGACTTTTGTGGGGGTTCCATATGTTTTGGGGTTACTTTCGGGATGTTGTTAAAATGTATGTTTTCTGTGCCTGGAGATAATTGAGTTTAGTACAGTTCCTGACTCAATTATCTCTCAAGCACAGGGGAGGGATTTGCCCTGTTTTGTGTGGGAGTGTCCTGGACCTGAGAGCTAATTTAATTATGTGTATGGTTTACTGTAGTCTCCTCTCTGTTTCAGAGGGGAATGCCCCTGTAATATGTATCCGGAAACCCCTTGCATTGGGAGTTGCATATAAAGCTGCATGTGGCTCCCATTAAACCAGTTCCTCTTCACCCTCAACATAGAGCCTCATCTCATGTTTGGAGGGAGCAGCTATATTCACTCTGGGGAATAAAAACCACCACTCCTATGGGTTTCACTATAGATCTGGATATACTAGTTTTTAAGGATTAATTCTAGATGTAATTTTCAATGGTACACTTTTTACTATTTAAACAATAGTACTTTTATCCATTTTTTCTTTTAGCTTCAAAAAACAGGAGTAGTTATTCATTTACATTTTTGTGAGTGTAATTTAATTGTTTTACTTTTAAATATTGTTATAGTTAAATGCTTCCTTATATATCTTTTCCCCATTTTTATTTCACGTTATCATCTACCAATTGAGTGGTAATTATATTCACACATTTGTGATAGTGCCGCCCTATTTTGTATATGTTTTATAACTATACTACACCTGTTTTTTATTGTTTGGATTTAGGAGTGATCCTTTTTTATTAGTGGCTTGCCTGCACTTGTTTTCTGCACTGTTCCCCACTTACCAGTTTTTACTGTACACTTTGTAGGCATTAGTTTGTCTCTTCATTTATACGTCATTTAAAAAAAAATCTATTTCCATTCAAAAGATTATTATATTTAAAAATAGTTTTGAGGTGACAGTTGTCCTTTGATTAAAGAAACGTATAATCTATTGTAAGATTTCATTTTTCTTAAACTAAACAATTAAATAATACAATAATAAGCACTTTATTAACCAGTTGATCACAATATTACGTTAATTTTTTCTAAGAAAAAGAACCCAGAAAATAGGTTTTTTGGTTTACTTTTAAGAAGAAACATTTTTATGTCTTACCACATTGTAATAATTTAAATATACCATGCAGAAGACTTTACTGATAGGTTCACGCTTTTTTAATATATTTCTAAAAAGTTAATAAAGTTCTATAAATACAATTATTTACTCAATGACACGCACGTTTCCTGGGCTTTAAACAGATCTCTTTGGTTTCTGGAGCTTTGCAGCTGCTGGTGAGTACAGAGAGTAAAGGAAAGGTTATGTCAGTGTGGGTGTAATAGAACGTGTGATACGGAATTCCAGGAGCTACAGATGTTTATGCAATACAGATGTTGCTACATGATATCTCGCCAGCAGGATAACACTTGAGATTTGATAAATGGCACACAAAGTTAACTTGATAAAGCTAGAGTACAGAGGTGACTCTGTCTGAACTATACAGCTTCTCTAATCATAAAGGCTAAAAATCGAAAGCTTTTAAAGACATCGAAAAAAATATTCATATTTGACAACTGCATATGTGTAAATGTGCATATTTCTGCTTGAAATGTATTGTGTGTCTATCTGTAAATGTAGAGGGTGTATGCAGCTGTGTACATGTGTGCACTTGTAAAGATAATGTTAGAAGTAGTCACGATAAGAGAGGGGTTGATGGTACAGTTAGATTACATTTATTGTTAAGAGGAATACAAGTTTGAGAGGGAGTATAGCTGTGGTAGAAGAATAAATATGTTTAGAGTGAGGTAAAATTGAGTATTATGGTACATGAGGTGTTTAGTGTTTAAGAGGAGTTGAACCTATGATTAAAGGGAAACTCAGCACCAAAATAACCAAAACAAGTGCAACAAAACAACTTTACTTTAATCAAGTGGTTTTGCTGTAAACACCATGCCCCATACAGTTGCATTGCTCAATTTAAAGCAAATTATTTTAGTCAGGTTTGACTTTGTGTGTTTGAATAGAGGTCTAAGGAAAATATTTGTTTAGGTTTTGAAAAGGGGTTAGATTTATGGTAAGGACAAAGGGGTGTTTAGGCCAGTGGTCCCCAACCCAGTCCTCATGGATCACTAATAGTCCAGGATTTATGTATTTCCCTGTTTTATTCCAATGGAGATACTGACAAAACCTGGACTGTTGGTGGTCCATGAGGACTGGGTTGGAGAACACTGGTTTAGGCCATGTGGAGTTTGAAGAGTCATTTGCCAAATACTCACCTTACTATGTCTACTGTAGTCCAGTCATGCTCTTATGATTGATCACATCGCTGCAGGAGCTGTTACACGGTGTGCATCAATCAATGCTGTCCTTTATATTTTCTGTGTTAGAGGCTGTTAGTCGGCAGATGGGAAGGGATCCCTTCCACTTCCTGTCTACCCTCACACTCTGACACTGGAGGAGCTGGGATAGCACTGAGTTTTACACTCTCCATGACTGTTCCTGTAGCTCTGCTATCAAGCATAGAAGGCTGATTGGACAATGGAGGGCACTGGCCAAGGCTCCTGGTACATATATCTCCCCACCAGCTCACTTAAGTTCAAACTGGTAGACTAAAAACAGGCACCCCCTAAAGGACACAAAAAAGAGAGCCTGGTGTGAAAGTATATCTAGGCAGTGAAGGGGTTAACCCTACATAGAATTTGGTTGAGAGAAAAAGGAGAGCAAGGAACACTGCCTATAAAATATATACGTGTGTCCAGAAAAATAAAAATAAAAAATATATTTATTGGTGAACAGGATACAAAGTGATTATTTCGTATATCCACTCCTAAACCGTCTGTATAAGTACATACAGGGGCATACGGAAGTGCTATGCAGAAATAAAAAAGGTTTAAAAACGAAAATCAACAGCATTTGAAACACAGCTATTCTTAAGTTAATCTTTGCAATGTCTATATTGTCACGACTGGTAGTACTTTTAACAGTTCGTATAACTATAGAAAAATTGCTGTCTATAGCTGTGGTCAGCTTAAGTTTATCTTTGCAATGTCTATATTGTCACGACTGGTAGTACTTTCAGCAGTTCGTACAACTATAGAAAAATTGCTGTCTATAGCTGTGGTCAGCTTAAGTTTATCTTTGCAATGTCTATATTGTCACGACTGGTAGTACTTTCAGCAGTTCGTACAACTATAGAAAAATTGCTGTCTATAGCTGTGGTCAGACGGCAGGAGACAGTATTATCAGAGTGATGTTTCTGCCGTTGTGATTAGTCTCAATGCTGTCCTAGAGTTATAGAGTACTGTCTATAACTGTGGTCACAAAGCAAGAGACCGTGCTGTCTAAGTAGTATCTCTATTGTAATGACTAGCAATGTCTCGATGTAGTCTGTCAGGTCGCAAAAGATATATTATCTGTAGCAGTAGTTAGGACAGGAGACAGGTGCTGTCTAAATGCTGTTTTAGAGTTATACTGCACCGCAAGCTATGGTCGAAGTATCTCTTATTTCTGAGCTGCTAACTCCTCAGGGTAGTAAATATTGTAAGTCACCCTAAAATTAGTAAGGAGAAAAGACAGATAGGAAGATATATATATCTCTGTGCCTTCAAGGGCACCTACCAGATAGGAGAGCTAACTACAGAGAATAGAAAGGTACAGGAGGAGAGAGTTATAAATGAATCACAGGTTAGTCGGATAATGAATACTAACTGTGCCTTCAAGGGCACCTCCCTTCAAAACAACTCACTAGCTTGCGTCTAAATGGTTAAAGTATAACCAGTGTAACAGTGTAAAGTCTTATCAGACTGACCCTCCCGATTCACCCACAGCCTATATATGGTTGTCGTTTCGGAATCCCAATATTTGAGAAATATTAACTGCTAGTGCAGAGAGGAATATTAGGAGGGAACAGAAAACACCCCGACGCGCGTTTCGCCGGTAAGGCGGCTTCTCAAGGGGAATATTCCTCTCTGCACTAGCAGTTAATATTTCTCAAATATTGGGATTCCGAAACGACAACCATATATAGGCTGTGGGTGAATCGGGAGGGTCAGTCTGATAAGACTTTACACTGTTACACTGGTTATACTTTAACCATTTAGACGCAAGCTAGTGAGTTGTTTTGAAGGGAGGTGCCCTTGAAGGCACAGTTAGTATTCATTATCCGACTAACCTGTGATTCATTTATAACTCTCTCCTCCTGTACCTTTCTATTCTCTGTAGTTAGCTCACCTATCTGGTAGGTGCCCTTGAAGGCACAGAGATATATATATCTTCCTATCTGTCTTTTCTCCTTACTAATTTTAGGGTGACTTACAATATTTACTACCCTGAGGAGTTAGCAGCTCAGAAATAAGAGATACTTCGACCATAGCTTGCGGTGCAGTAGAACTCTAAGACAGCATTTAGACAGCACCTGTCTCCTGTCCTAACTACTGCTACAGATAATATATCTTTTGCGACCTGACAGACTACATCGAGACATTGCTAGTCATTACAATAGAGATACTACTTAGACAGCACGGTCTCTTGCTTTGTGACCACAGTTATAGACAGTACTCTATAACTCTAGGACAGCATTGAGACTAATCACAACGGCAGAAACATCACTCTGATAATACTGTCTCCTGCCGTCTGACCACAGCTATAGACAGCAATTTTTCTATAGTTGTTCGAACTGCTGAAAGTACTACCAGTCGTGACAATATAGACATTGCAAAGATAAACTTAAGCTGACCACAGCTATAGACAGCAATTTTTCTATAGTTATACGAACTGTTAAAAGTACTACCAGTCGTGACAATATAGACATTGCAAAGATTAACTTAAGAATAGCTGTGTTTCAAATGCTGTTGTTTTTCGTTTTTAAGCCTTTTTTATTTCTGCATAGCACTTCCGTATGCCCCTGTATGTACTTATACAGACGGTTTAGGAGTGGATATACGAAATAATCACTTTGTATCCTGTTCACCAATAAATATATTTTTTATTTTTATTTTTCTGGACACACGTATATATTTTATAGGCAGTGTTCCTTGCTCTCCTTTTTCCCTAAAGGACATGCACCTATAGGCAGATGCCTACTCTGTCTAATGGGAAATCAGGGTCTGACCCTGTATGAGTTATCACATTTTCTGCAAATAGGTCTGCTCATAGCACCAATCCATAGCAAAATCCACACAAAATCATACCGGACAAATTGATAAAGAGGGACACTTTAATTTTAATGAGTGGGTGTGTGGCCAGGACCAGGGCTGTTCTGTGAAATGTTAGCTAACTTCCTAATAATAATTTATGCAACTGAAATATAATTTAGAACATTTAATTTAGAGCAAGAACATGAGTGGGAGAACCTGTATCGGGTCTCTCCTACATCTTAATGGCGATTGGGCAGTATTTTATGTAGTGGCTCTTTAGCAGACATGTCCCCACTCGTAGCATGGCAAATAGGTGCATGGGTGAAGTAATAAGATTCCTTTATTTACTAATGAGTGGGTCATATTGACTCTCACTGACCTTCTTTATCTATTTGCCTGTTAACTGCTAATTAATTTGCTGAACTTTTTAAGTGTTAGATACTGTCCTTTCGAATTTGGCCTTCATCAAGCATTGTTTATCCTAAACATCCTTAGGCATTATGAATGCTGGATTCCAAACCATTCTTCAGTCACCCTGGAGTTCCTGGTTTAAGAATTTCCCAGTTCTGCTCCAATGTGAGTATTTATAAAACCTATGCTCTAAAAGGCACGGAGGGCTGGTTTTGGAAACCTGCTGCCTATCATTTCAAACCCCACAGCGAGCCCGATACTGTCATGACTGGGATAGTAACAATTCAACAGATGGAAGGGAGGGCTGCACAGGCAGACGCCGCTATCTAACAGACATGGCAGTGTTTGGCAGCCTAGCAATTTTTCTTCTTCTGGATAATAACTTCTTCTTGATAAAACTAAACCTATGAAAATATGTTTCCAGGCTTTTTCCATGACAATGTATCTCTTAACAACGATAATAATAAAACTAGAACAACTTTACCGGAACACTACAAGCATACATTGTAGTGGTTATGGTGCTAGGAATTAGTGTCCTTTAATGTATGTAGTCAACCTTCAGAGAGAAGCTCTCTGTCTAAGTGTGCAGCAGTCTTTATGGTGCTTGGATTGTTTTTTGGTTTTTTTTAACGTGGATCACTTTGTCAAAAAACAAAAGGTCATGGGTTGCTGTTGTTCCTAGAACTTATGTATCTATGTATAAATAGGGGTGGGAGGGGGGAGGGAATCGAACCTGTTCTTCTTTAGCATCATTTTATATTATTTTTAGCATTTTTGTTGTTTCCAATTCCATTATCTTTTTTTACATAGTTGTAGTAACTGTATTTACATATGAAGCACGTTTCAGTAAATGAGTCAGTGTTTTGAAAGCGTGTCACTTCCTGCCCATTGATTTACAGCATTTCCGTTAATTGAAGTTCTCTGTTCACTCCAGGAGCAGCTCCATTGATAAAACTCTTTATCAGTATTAATTATGCCGGCATCTTTGTGTGCAACAACCTGCTCTTATCTTTGTACACATTTTTTTTTACACCTGGAAGGAGATGTAGGTTAAGTGAATCATGTTCTTTGGTAGTTGCTGTCTTATAATTCCTTCATTTTTGTATAGATAACACACTGCAGTTCCTAATTTCTTTCAGTGGTTTTCTTATTCAACGTCTGTAAAGCCCTTTCTTCGCAATAATTTCCTTTCCCACTTCATGCGTCATCCATCCCGGTCTATTGTTCTGTTTCCCCTATTTCCTTTTGAGAGGAATGTGCTTACTGACTGCTTAACCCTTATATTTCTGAACTAGACAACTATCCATTGTGCCATACTGTGCTAAAGACCCCAATACATCTACATGTTTGAGAGCTTTCATTTTTTTAATGGTTGCTAATATATGTTTTTATCCCTTGGGAGGTGGGTGATATGTCAACATACACTGTCAATAGACAGAGTACGAAGCTACAGTAATCAGCAGATGTACTTACTCCTGCTAACCTCATTACTTTGAGAGTGTAGCAAGAACTTTGCTCCAAAATGTCCCCAGTTTTTGCTTGATATAAATTTATTTTTCTTGCAGTGGGTACAAACTTTTTGACTTTTTTAAAATACATTCTTTACTGTGAAACGTTCTTTGTCCATGGTATTTTAGGTTGGAAATATTGTCTACTTTTGTTGTTTAGTCCACTAGTAGTCTTTCACCTGTTTGTCTCTTTTTCTTTTCCCCATGTTAATGAGATTTCTGTAAACATTTAATTTTTTATATAAAATAAAAATATCAATTTAATAAAATACACATGACTAGAATGTGGACTTACAGTATTTCCCTTGTGGTAAGTCACCATAGTTTGTCTAGGCAGTAGGCAGCATTGTGTAAATGACAGTTCCATGAGACAATAACGGCCTATAATTAGCCTGGGCTATTCTCGGAGGAAGCTTCCTTATTTTACCTTTCCCGGAGTTAAAAGGATCTTACCACGGGCTGGTTTTATCCTGAAGAATGAAGGAAGAAGATTTATTCTGCTGCTCATCAGTCAAGTGAATATTGAAGTCTAACTAGAAGCTTGAGTATGTACTTCTCAAGCCTGGGACAGGGTAGATTGGAACCATTGTATCACAGATATCTGGCGTATTCCTTTTCTTCAACCCAACTGGTATTCACCTTAAGTTGCATTTAAAGCAATAAATGTATCTCACACAGTAAAACAAAAAATAGAAACAGACTAATAGTAAACACTAGTCCTGCTGCTGCTTACATTACTACTCTCTCAAACAGACCCACCTAAAACGAGCTGCATTTTTAATTATGTAGTGTGCCATGATCTTTTTGTGTTTTGTTTTTTTCCTGGCTCCTATTGAGAAATTGCTCATACTAGCTGTTTATTAAATCTTGTGGAGACTTTTTTGGTATGGTATATTTTAATGTCTTATACAATCACTGTTGTCTGGCATATCAAATATGAAATCCAGTATTTCAAGAGTTAATACACCAAATTAAGATATTTTGAACACCTCTGGTTTTATTCACTACAATGGGAGTTGTGAAGAATTAAAAATTGAATTCAAGAACCATAAAATCTTAATTAGAATGACGTTGTTATGGTACAAAGAGGTCCTAGGCACCAGTGTTAACTTAAGTGTTAAACCATTAGCAAACAGTTTCATATCAATGTCTAGAAGAGGTCGATTGATTTTCCTGCCACTTTAACTCCTGTGTTTGTCCGTGCTTCAATCGGAAAACCTTGGACCAGGCAGCAATATTAGGCGTAGAGTGTTGTTTATTTCCAAACAGATGGGCCTAGTTGTTGGATCTTCTTAACCCCTTAAGGACCAAACTTCTGGAATAAAAGGGAATCATGACATGTCACACATGTCATGTGTCCTTAAAGGGTTAAACTGTAGGCAGGTCACGTTGTGACCTAGATATGAGGTTCTTAGTGGCCACATTAAGGCAGCCTAGTAGGCAACAGACCTGAAGGTTAAGTTAAAAAAAAAAAGCATGGAGAAGACCTGCACAGTCCATCCATGCTCTGCCTATGTGTCCTTTAAAAAACAATATATAATATGGATGGGTGCTTTAAATGAGATAACGTGAAATTATTTACTTAGTGGGCATTGCTTTAGTCACTAACAGACAAAATATCAGTCATAAATGGGTCAATAAAATATGCATGCAGCAAAATAACTATAATCTAACCTACATATTGCTATAAACATGTGTGAGTGTCTGTAGTGCCCACTCAAACCATTCCTAACCCATAAAGCCCCACTTACCTTCATTACTAAAATTAGATACTAATTGCTGAAACGTAATGCTGGCCATGATAGAATGGTGTCAGAACACACAGTGCATCACAGTTTACTGC
Organism: Pelobates fuscus; assembly: GCF_036172605.1. Classification (NCBI taxonomy): domain Eukaryota; kingdom Metazoa; phylum Chordata; class Amphibia; order Anura; family Pelobatidae; genus Pelobates; species Pelobates fuscus. The sequence goes on along the minus strand of NC_086317.1, from coordinate 425,949,912 downwards.
ATGGAGCTGCAGAGGTGCAGACAAGTCAGAGTGCCCATGATGACCCCTGTCCACCACCTAAAGTGCCTTCAATGGGGAAGTGAGCATCAAAATTGCACCATGGTGCAATGGAAGAAGGTTGCATGGTCTGGTGAATCACATTCTCTTTTAGATCATGCTTGGTGCATGTACGTCATTTACCTGGGAAAGAGATGGCAGCAGGATGAACTATGGGAAGGAGGAAGGTCTGCGGAGGCAGTGTTGTGCTATGGTCAATGTTCTGCTGGGAAACCTTGGGTCCTGCCATTCATGTGGATGTTACTGTGTCACTTACGACCTACAAGAGATTTGTTGCAGGTCACATACACCCCTTCATGTCATTGGTGTTCTCTGACGGCAGTGACCTCTTTCAGCAGGGTATGCACCCTGCCACATTACAAAAATTGTTCAGGAATGGTTTAAGAAACATGACAAAGGCCTCCAAATTCACCAAATCTCAATCCAAGTAAGCATCTGTGGGATGTGCTTGAACATCAAATCCGATCCATGGAGGCCCCACCTACCAAGTTGCAGGACCTAAAGTATCTGATGCTAATGTCTTGGTGCCAGATACCACAGGGCACATTAAGATGCCTTATGGATTCCATTCATACACAATATTAAGCAGGTGGTACTAATTTTGGGGCTGATCAATATATGTGTATCCAATGGTCGAGAAAATAAAAGCAGTTCCCCAGTTGTTGGACTATAACTGACACTGATTTGAGCTAACTTGGATATATGGGCAATGTGCAGATTCAAACTCTTTCTTTATCGCTGGAGGTCCTTACAGGACACAGTTTCCAACAGAAACATTAACAAAAAAAAAATATATATATATATGTATATATATATATTATCAATATGTTTGCAGAAATATACAAGCATGGTTCTCGCTTCTGCACTTGAGGTCCATTAAAGGAAAATGTACACTTGATATGACCCTGGATGTGACTCCTGAAAATGCACGCACGATATGCCTCTCAGAGGCGAAATGTCTATGGGATATTCATATACCTGTTTGCCTAATGGAGGACAAATCCAAGTTAAGTATAAATAAGTAAATGAAGATTGCCTTTGGTAACCTGAGTTGCTTTATCTATATTGGGACTGCACATATAGCTTTTTCTTTAACCAGATCTAATATAAATACATCTTACATTTAGATTTGAGAGTGAAAAAAAGACATCCATTTTCTTGGCATGCTGTAGCAATGTTTAAAAGTTGTATTTCATTACATATAAAGATTTCCTACATCTTATATAATAATTAGTACACTTCCGTAGGAATCTATTCAAACGCAGCTAACACTCATTTTTTAGAAGGTATTGGAGCACATTATTTACTATAGGGAGAAAAGGAGCTTGGCAATTTTCTTTGCACGAATGAACAAGGTCTTCACAAATATCCCTTCAATTTAATATCACAAAACACACCTTGCGACAGTCTCAACAGCAATGCAAACTGGTCAGGCTAAAGTTAATTGTTACAAAGACTTACTAAGATATACATATATAAGTTCTCACTTCCAAGTCCAGTGGTGCCCACAAAGGATCCACCTGTACGAAATGTAGGATATTAAGCATCTACAATGGAACGTTGAAGTACAAATTGCGAATACAAATCAAGAATCCCGAGTGCATTTGGGATGATAAAATTTATCAGTAATTTATCTTTGCCAGTAAGGCTTTTATTGACTCATAATCAATTATGTTACCACTGTGAAAGGCTTATCGGGGACCAATAAATATTGTTCCTAATAATATGCATTTTTGAAAAATATTGAAAATGAATCATTCACTTAGCATTGAAAATATCAGATCATATCGATAAATCGATAAATGGCCTTGAAAAATATTGACAGCAAAAAGCTGTCAGCAGGCAAATAGATTCTTTTAAGAAAAGCTTGTGGCAATTAATATGACCCCCAGATAAGTATAATGGAGGTGTTTTAAAAAACTAAAAAATCAAAACAGAAGGAGCAGTAAAAAAAAAAAAATAAAAAAAAAATATAATTATATATTATATAAAAAAAACTATAATTATATATCATATATTTATTACATATTTACTTCTCCTTTATTGATCACTTCTCACTTAATCTGCGAATAAAATTTTATATATTTAATATATCAAAACATTTATTGATTGTCCCTAGAGATTTTTTCTCCATCATCTTTTTTTTTGAAGGCGGAATTCAGAATCATGAACCAAAATGAACATTCTAGGCCATTGTGCTTTTAGGTAAGTTCATGATTCTGATACGTTTCAGTTCTGAATTTGGGAATTGGACTGATCACCTGATCAGGCCAAATTTGGTTGAATTGCAGTTCAGATCGAAAGGAATCTCCAAGTCTAGTATTCTCTCTATACAAGTTGCTGGCCTGATTTTCCATGAACTATTACTATCCACACAATTTTCACATCTTAGTGCTGACACCACACTGTGGGCAGAGGATGGTCTAAAGTGATGCATTTAGGATCATTTTATAATTAAACCCACAGCTTATACTTCTGACCATTTTTAAATAAGCAGCATTATCCAAACTCTGCTGACTTGCAAGGATTATCATGTAGGCATATCAGAGAATCTGGTGCCGTAACTGCATCCAAAATAGGTAACCCCCCACTGGCTGTAGACTACAACTTATTACGTAAAAAGTTATGGATGGATCAACATGACGGATGATTAATTCATGAATAACAAATTATGTCTTCTCTTGCCCAATTCAAACATAACGGTGTTCATTCATTAAAGTCTGAATTGTTGTCAACTAAAATCCAAATAGCAAAAATAAGACGACCTAAGATCTAGAAAAATTCTCCTGTCGTAACAGATTGGCTATTTTAGCCTAAATTCTGCTGTTTGCGTTAAAATCCACTACAATTCAGACTTTTGCGAATACATTCCTGATGGGGATTTAAATCTCAGACCAAGTGAAAATATGTCAAAAGGGGGAAATCAATGAGGTAATATCTGATAGCCCTTTCTGACAGATCTCTGAGGTGTCCGGTATTGATTTCTCAAAGTTGATGAACAAACCTAGAAATCTCCATATTGTGTAAGAAATGTCAAAGTTTTCACAAGACCAACAGTGCTCTTCCCTGAGAAGGTCCCTACCACATAGATGAGACAGCATACAATGAGATAAACAGTTGTGGGTAAACAATTATGTAGGGCAGGCATAGGCAACCTTCGGCACTCCGGATGTTTTGGACTACACCTCCCATGATGCTTTGCCAGCAATATGGATGTAAGAGCATTGTGGGGGATGTAGTCCACAACATCTGGAGTGCCAAAGGTTACAAGAGCTCCAGCAAATTAATTTATCTAGTGTTTAAGGTCACCTTAAAGCAGTAAGCCAAAGCTCTCTACCCTTAATAATCCTCTGGATATACAATCCCCATATACCTTGTGTATAATAATTGACACCTTTAAATAATTACTTACTCTTGCATCATTGCATTTGCAGGGCCCCAAAAATGTTCCTGAAAGTGTCTGGACTAAGGTTCAATATTAAAATATAAAATAATAATATAATTAACAGCATGTAACTGACATTCTGTGAGACCTAAACTGCCTTACTCTATTGTTAGTCTTTCACAATGTAGTATCTGTACTTTGAATAAATTGTCTATCCAATATTCAGAAGAATTCATGTTATTAATGCTAATCACTAAAAAGAAATGCACATTTTATATTCCATATCCCAAAGATAACATCTCGGGAAGTGTTAAGGGATGGGTGGGGACACACATAAATAAATATTGTACTATATGCATGTTACACGCCCCAACTAAATGTGTTAACAGTAGCAATTTTCACGCCAGAAAATAAATGAATTAGACTCTTGCTTTTCCTTAACAGTTATTAAGGTACAACAAGGAGTTTGTAGGGTTCTTTAATGAAAGGAATTGTGACCTGTTGACAAAGAATTTATTGTCACATTAAGGAACACAATGAATGCATAAATCAGTACAAGCCCTACCGGTAAAATAAACATCATAGAAGAAATGCCTTATTAAAGGAACACTATAGTCACCTAAATTACTTTAGCTAAATAAAGCAGTTTTAGTGTATAGATCATTCCCCTGCAATTTCACTGCTCAATTCACTGTCATTTAGGAGTTAAATCACTTTGTTTCTGTTTATGCAGCCCTAGCTACACACCACCTGGCTATGATTGACAGAGCCTGCATGAAAAAAAAACTGGTTTCACTTTCAAACAGATGTAATTTGCCTTAAATAATTGTATCTCAATCTCTAAATTGAACTTTAATCACATACAGGAGGGTCTTGTAGGGTCTAGCAAGCTATTAACATAGCAGGGGATAAGACAATCTTAATTAAACAGAACTTGCAATAAAGAAAGCCTAAATAGGGCTCTCTATACAGGAAGTGTTTATGGAAGGCTGTGCAAGCCACATGCAGGGAGGTGTGACTAGGGTTCATAAACAAAGGGATTTAACTCCTAAATGGCAGAGGATTGAGCAGTGAGGCTGCAGGGGCATGTTCTATACACCAAAACTGCTTCATTAAGCTAAAGTTGTTCAGGTGACTATAGTGTCCCTTTAAGTATCGAGTAGATTTTTACGTTTCCAGAAATTTATATAACTACATTAAAGTGGAATATGCACTTTATTTAAACTTTTTGTTGACTGCCAGTGTCAATTCAGTACAAAATAAAAACAGAGGATGTTCCTTGTTGGCGTTGATGACAGAATCTGAGTGCCACTGAATATTATTTATATGTACAAATCCCAGACGGGAAGCAAGTAACATCTGTTTCTTTGAATGGAATATTTGGCTCTGATGCGCTGGAAGAATTGTTTTGGCCTAACGTAATATATTTTTTACCCCATGCAGTTGTTCATAAACTCTTCATACTACCTAGACTTTCTGGTTATAGAAGAACAAAAAAAACAAGAAGGTTTCAGATATAACAGAATTAGTCAAAAAAAATGGGTCAGCTCAAAATAACAAACCACAAGAGTCATGTCTGCTTTTTGGGACAAAACTAGATAGAAAATGTTGTTTGTGTGTTATGAAGTCCCACTAAAGTCTCCATATTTATCTTTTAATGCTAAATCGATGACGAAGCAACTAATGCAACAAAATGGTGAGGATTGTTGTAACTTGTTACCTTCTGGCATAAATGTATATACACTGTTTGTATAATCTTTCAATAAAACTTTATTGAATATAAATAATTGCATAGCCGCAGAGGACCACACCAAGTACAGCATCATGAACATAAGATAAAAATATGAAAAAAAAAAAAAAAACTCTATTGTTTTACGGCCCGTACTAACAAAAGCTGCAAAGTTCAATTTAACTCTTCCAATTTGAAAAGTTTACCTTGAATACTTTATTTAAATATTTTCTTCTTATATAACATATAAGATTTTGAGTATATTTTAAGGAATACGGCATCACAGTTACCCGGTATCAAGATTTAGTGTCTGTTGGAAAACTTGGTCTCTTTTTTCAGCAGTCAATAATCTTTGCCAGCAATTTCATAGCAGAGATTTACATAAGGCAATGATGTTTATATTCTGACACGGGGCCTTTCACAAGCACTCTTGACACCAGACCAATATCATCATATGTATTGGGTTGTGATGAGCAGCCTTCCAACCAGGAGATGGCGCTGTGGCAAATGTGAATGTTGGTAGGATAAACAATGTTTATGCATATACTCTACATGTCTGTATACATAATAATTGACTGGTTATAATTGACACTCTGTTACAGTTTCTTGCTTTCTGTTACTGCTAACAAATCTTTATTGCTTCCTTATATTGCTTCTGTAATCATCTGCATTCATTTGAATCCTGCTAAAGTTATGCCAGCGATAATAAACAATATTCAGCGAGAATAAACAAAAGTATTGAGCATAGTCAGGACTCACTAGCTACCTACATTTGAGAATGCACATTAAAAGCATACCTGTTTTATGGTACTGTAGAATTCACATGAAGCAAATCAGGCAGAATAAGATGTTTTAAATGCAATGCGGCAATTTAAAAACAAAATTATTCGACCCCTGCAGGTTTTATTGTATTCTAAACTCCACCTATGTTACATTGTCTGTCATTTATTTTAACAGACAGATCTCGTTTTCAAATGCTGTACTTGGTGTGGTCCTCTGCGGCTATGCAGTTATTTATGTTTAATATAGTTTAATATAGTTTTATTGAAAGATTATACAAACAGTGTATACACATTTACACCAGAAGGTAACAAGTTACAACAATCCTCACCATTTTGTTGCATTAGTTGCTTCATCATCGATTTAGCATTAAAAGATATGGGAGTATACATGGACTAAGTATTAAAGATCCCTTACATGGTAAGGGAAACGTTTTCCAACATTTCAAGAAGAGGAAGAAACAATTAGGGGAAGATAAAATGAAGAAAGAAGGCAAATATAAATAATAAAAAATATTAAAAAGGAGGAGGTGAATTTTTCTTCTCAATGCCCCCATTTCAAGGGCAAGGACATCTAGATCTATTTTTAAAGAAAGAGGGAATTGACAGTAGTAGACAGATCTTCTCCATTAAGTTTGAGGACCCTGAACTCGGGAGAACCAGGACATACAGAGAGAGCTTTTGTATGTTTTTTTTAATGAAAGAGATAGCCAGAGAATCGTGGCTGATATCCAGGGGATCATGGGAGTTGTAGTTTAAAACACCTGGGGCACTGACGGGTGTGCAGGTCTGTTCTATAGCATAGATTCCTACTAGTGGTACCTTGTCTTACATGACATTGTGCTGTCTGGTTATTAACTAAAGAATATTGAGCCAAGTATTTCGGAGATTTTAGTTAGCATTCATGTTTTAGTTACTTACGTACAGTGGCAACTACCTAACGCTATGTCCCAGCACTGTCCTTACAGTAAAGCCCTCCCCTTAACCCCTACACTACAAAAACACTATGCTAAACTAAAGATTAATGCTCACACTACACTATCACTCAGGAAAATGAAGAATTACTGTGACGTTTCCATCCCTTAAATTAACTTTTCTCAACATTCTGCATTTGCCTGTTTCAGTCAATCATAATATTGGAATCCTACAAAAGCACTCCTTAAAATATTGCTATATTGTGTCAGGGGATGTACAATCACATAGACAGCACTGAGATATATAAATCTGAGTGTGCTGCCTACATTATATATCTCCATTATGGATGTATTCTTAATCTATATACGCACCAAATATTGGTAAACAGCGCCATATTAAAAAGGACACACATTTTATCCCATTCCCTAAAGAACATGTCCCCATAGAAACAAGATAATGAGCTCAAAAAGATCCTTAATTGTAAGTCCTCTATTACCATTTGCTTCCTCTCATTTACTCTGCTTCTCATCCTCATTTATATAATAGTTACGCTTTGACTGTTTCTGAGCCATCCACTTCTACATATATTAGGCCACAAGCAATTCAAGAAGCCTTTTACTGCTTCGGGGAATAAAAAAAGCCTGCAGCATCTGATTGCAAATTTGATTTCTTCAAGAAACACTCCATTCATATGACAAGGAAATGTGCTCTGTTTGTGTTGATCTACAAACCAAAATACAATCCCCGGCTTATAGCGATAGGAGTTTCCTTACTGTTAGGGTTAATTATTAAACTGAGAATTGACAGGAGGTGATAAGAAAATTACAAATATTGAAAACATTCATAGAAACCTAGACTATGACGGCAGATAAGGACCATTCGACCCATCTAGTCTGCCCAATTTTCTAAATACTTTCATTAGTCCCTGGCCTCATCTTATAGATAGTATAGCCTTATGCCTATCCCAATCATGCTTAAAGGGACACTACAGTCACCAGAATAACCACAGCTTCATGTAGTTGTTCTGGTTACTATTGTCAGTCCATGCAGGCTTTTTGCTATACACACTGTCTTTTAAGAGAAAAGACAGTGTTAACATTACTTCCTAGGGACACTTCCAGTGGCCACTCCTCAGAGGGGGCAGTGCTGCCCTGTGTGACATTCAGTGTCTCCATACTTTGCATGGAAACACTGTACTTTCATCATAGAAATGCAGGTTTAGTTGTTACTATATTTATTGAATTTTTTTTAGAATATTATATAAATATCAATAACAATAAGAGGGTAGAAGGAATGACACATCCATTTAAAGAGCTAAACAAACAATATATGAAATATGTACATGTTAAGTTGTATTAAGGTGTAACAATATACAGTCAATGGCATCGTTATAAACCTACACAAATAAAAACCCTAAAGGTCAATAATAGGTATAGTTTACACACATATAAAAGAAAAAAAATAAAGGACTACGGCGCTTAATATTCTTTAAACCTGGTGCAGCTAAAAATTACCCAAGTGTAGTGGCACCTATTACACTTATAGATGTGATAGAAGAAAAAAAGGGGGGAGGTAATTAGCGCTCACAGAAAGGAATAGATGTTACCTTATACATACAGATTTGAATCAAATGGTCTGATAGTCTGGTAACCTACATATCTATGTTGGAGTTTGCTGCTAAATTATCAGCTTCAAGTTCCTGAGGACTGATCCGACATATCTTCACTTTGTGTCTCAAGGAGACGATATGCTTCATAAGTTTAGAGCCAACAAATAAAAAAAAGGCTCTGGAAATTGTGAGTTGGATGTATATCTCTTTTCTCACTTATATTATATATGCAGATTACACTATGTCTGTTATGTGTATTTACTTGTAGGTTATCAGACCATTTGATTCAAATCTGTATGTATAAGGTAACATCTATTCCTTTCTGTGAGCGCCAATTACCTTCCCCCTTTTTTTCTTCTATAGTTTACACACAGTATGTTTTTTAACACTTTCTTCCCATGAATTCCAATAGTATTTAAGTTGATCTAATATAAGAGATGGCTGCCTAAGAGCCATGTGCGATTTCCTAGTCAGATCCTGACAAGTCCAGGTTTGATAAACATTCCTACTTGTTCGTCACGACAATGCCAAATGCTACGTACAGTGTTAATTTTACACAAACACTAAAAGGTGGTTGCATTGTTAAGCAAACCCTGCTTTACAGAATATCCATATTTACTCTAATCTAATGCGCACCTTTTTTGGAAAATAAAGTTTCCAAAATTTGAATGTGAATTAGATTTGATGGCGCATTACGTTCCGGCCAATATGCAAAATATTTTGCATTCCAGTGAATTCACACAGGCAAATTAAAACTGGTGAATTAAAACTAGTGAATTAAACTTGGTGTATGAAAACTAATGAATTAAAAGAGGTGAATTCAAATAGGCGAATTTCATGATGGTGAATGCACACAGTCACATTTTGTTCCTGAAAGTGGGCTTAAAAAAGAAAAAAAAATAGACTTAAAGGGACACTATAGTCACCTGAACAACTTTAGCTTAATGAAGCAGTTTTGGTGTATAGAACATGCCCCTGCTGCCTCACTGCTCAATCCTCTGCCATTTAGGAGTTAAATCCCTTTGTTTATGAACCCTAGTCACACCTCCATGCATGTGACTTGCACAGCCTTCCATAAACACTTCCTGTAAAGAGAGCCCTATTTAGGCTTTCCTTATTGCAAGTTCTGTTTAATTAAGATTTTCTTATCCCCTGCTATGTTAATAGCTTGCTAGACCCTGCAAGAGCCTCCTGTATGTGATTAAAGTTCAATTTAGAGATTGAGATACAATTATTTTAGGTAAATTACATCTGTTTGAAAGTGAAACCCGTTTTTTTTTTCATGCAGGCTCTGTCAATCATAGCCAGGGGGTGTGTAGCTAGAGCTGCATAAACAGAAACAAAGTGATTTAACTCCTAAATGACAGTGAATTGAGCAGTGAAATTGCAGGGGAATGATCTATACACTAAAACTGCTTTATTTAGCTAAAGTAATTTAGGTGACTATAGTGTTCCTTTAACGTGTAACACTAAACTTGACAAAGCATCAATATTATTATGGTATTTGGCAATAAGCATTTTCATTGTAGCACAATGTTGTATAGAAGTATCTTCTCGTATAAATGCACATTAAATTCTCTAGCAAAAACATTTTTCAGCTTCCAGGTTTCCAAAATTGAGGTGCGCATAAGATTTGATGGCGCAGTAGATTTGAGTAAATACAGTATATATTGTCCCTTAAATGTATTTCAAGTGGGTATGTCAGCGGTAAAGGGAGCAAGATGGGCCAAATGCATTTTTTGCTAGCACACATGACAGTGGCAAATGTACAACAGCACAGAACACAAAACTGCCGGAGGAGAAAAATAAAATAAATGGCTTTGTGTTTTTGGTACAAAGATTATTTTTCCTAATTCTCTCAAAATATTTTTTTTTTCTATTGTTTCCCATGTTCCCCCTTTTTTTGTGTATATGTCTTGCGTACAGATTGTTACAGTAGCTGTTTTCCTTGAGATCTTGGTAAAGTGCCATTCGACATGAAACGTATTGATTGCTGAGGCGCTAATGCTTTTGGGAGCTTGCCAATGTATTTCGAGTTTTTTGACCACTTTGAATAGAAAGGTTTTATTACTCATACGGAACGAGCAGTGGCTGATATGTCATGAAAACTATTAAAATTTTCCTGATTTTTCGCACCAGCTGTTTTCATTGCCAAACCAAATAAAAAGTGGATGATCAATATACCCACTGCAATAAGCAACAAGATGCCTGAAGGGGTTGTCATCTCCTTAGACATGCATGATTTACACCAAACCGTAATTAATGTTGGCATATGACAATGCAAAAGCTGCTGTGATGGTGGAGAAAAAATCCTCAGTGAATACACTACAAAAAAACTCTTTACCTCCAGAAAACTACTATTGCCATAAGCTGAGCTCCAAATTATAATGAATGTAAGAATACAATGATGTCACATCCAATGCTATGCAGATGTACTTGGAATGACAGGTGAAGATCTGCATAAACTAGACCTTGCATAGTTGCATAGTTTTATATGCTGAAAACAGACTTGCGTCAGCCTTTCTCACATCTCTTTGTTCTGTTGATCCATATGAAAGCAAAAAAAAAAAAGCAGTTGAAAGCTCTCTCCAAGAAAATATTTCTTTTTTGACTTCAGAATGGCAGTCAGATCTTGCTGTGGATCAAGGTTTCATATTCCTCAGAGTGCTATTAAATAGTTTTACCTGTGACTGAGTACAAACAAGAATCAATTCTTATAGCACTTCTCCTAAAAATCCACTCCCAGAAACAATAGGGCTAAGCAAGGGCTTGTGAATTTTATGATATACATGTGTTATGGGCAAATGCAAATTGTCAGGGCTCCGCGGGCAGCGGTGAGGGGAGGCTGCAATCCTCTCGCAGCACTCACCCTCGGTCCATTGCCGCCCACGGTCCCCTCTCCCCTTACCGATAAGCAAGCGGCGTCCTCTCCTCTTGACACGCCGCTCGCGTCCTCCTCTCCTCCTCCCAGCGGCAGCATGTCTAACGCTGCACGCTGGGAGCCGGCACTATTATCTAAGCGCCAGGGTCACTCACGTGACCCGGCGTTAAAGCTACAGTGCAACAAACACAGTGGGGGGTATAGATATCCCCCACGTGTGTTTGTTAATACTGATTGGTGGTTAGCCAATCAGGATTCAGGCTAGGATTTAAATACTTACTTTTCCTGTCTATCTGTGCCCTGTTGTGGTCTTTGCTTTATAGTATTGATTCTGAACGTGTGCTTTCTGGTTACGTACTCTCTGGCTTGTTATACTGACTTTGTGACTTTCTCCTACCCTTTGACCTCGGCTTGTTTCTCGTTATTCTGTTTTCTGGTTCCCCTTACTCGGCTTGTCTCCTGACTATTCTGTGTGTGCTTAGCCCGGCCACTCTAAGGACCGGTACTGCACACTTTCTGTCTGTGTGTCTGTGTGTGTGTTAGCGTGTTGGGTTCCCCAGTATCGTGACACAAATAATACAAGTTTTAAAATGAAAAGTTGTATTTATTAAACTGTGTACTTTGTCTTTAAGAGATTTTGCAAACTGACACGTTGTTAGAATGGAGCATATTGTTTTTCATACAATTTTTCTTTAATAAATGACCTCTTACCCATATTCAGTGAATATGGTGTTCAGACTTTAGGACGCCATCTTGTCCTAGGTTAGTGTAATTCCCCAAGTCAGGGAATTTCCCATGTCATGTGCACCCTTACATTTTAGTCTAAACATAGATGAGATGTTCCCGTGTGAAATGGCCACGTTATGGCCATGTATCTTTCCCAAGTTAAGGTAGGTCCTAAAATTACCTAATTGAACAACTATCTAAAGTATAAAAATGTGTACTTATTAATATTGGGACAGAGAAGAGATTTTGCAGACAGAGACGCTACTCCATTTTATTATGACTGATAGAGGTTGACATGTTCAGGAGGGTATGTTATTCTATTTACTGATATTGCAAGCATATAATTTAATCTTATAAACTCTGCTATACATTATTGTAATGGATTTTATATGTGCTATATTTATATGTTTATTTAATAAAATATTTAAAAGACAAATTGTCACGATTCGGGGAACCCAACACGCTAACAGACACACACACACACACACAGAAAAGGTGCAGTACCGGACCTTAGAGTGGCCGGGCTAAACACACAAAGAATAGTCAGGAGACAAGCCGAGTAAGGGGAACCAGAAGACAGGATGACGAGAAACAAGCCGAGGTCAGAGGGTAGGAGAAAGTCACAAAGTCAGTTTAACAAGCCAGAGAGTACGTAACCAGAAACACAAAGTTCAGTAGCAATAGTAGTAAGCAAAGACCACAACAGGGCAGGGAGGAACAGGAAAGGTAAGTATATAAACCATTAGATTAATTCTGATTGGATAATTTCCAATCAGAATTAGTAATCACACGTGGGAGATATGTATACCTCCCACTGTGATTGAGGCACTGTGCCTTTAACGCTGGGTCAGGTGGCTGACCACGGCGTGTACAAGAGTGGGCGGTCCCCCAGCGTTCAGCGTCATGCATGCTGCCACTGGGGGACGGAGAGGAGGACGCGGGCGGCATCCGAGGCTGGGAGGATGCCGCCCAGCGAGCGTATGCCGGGAAAGGACCCGCGGACGGCTGGAGGGTGAGTGCAGCGAGCGGACTGCAGCCTCCCCTCGCAGCCGCCCGCGGGATCCTGACACAAATCTTTATTTGTATTCTCAATTATTTATATATTTTAAATAGAGGAACTCTTACTAACTATATAAAATTATGGCTAAGATATCTGTATGGTTAGCCCTGCTAAGTTCTATGCTTTAAGATGTTATAGTGGTAAATAGGGGAACCGACTGCAGTTACAACATGGATCAGCCACAACATTAAAACCACTGACAGGTGAAGTCAATAATATTGATTATATCGTTACAATGACATCTGTCAAGAGGTGGGATATATACAGCAGTAAGTAAACAGTCACTTCTTGAACTTCATGTGTTGGAAACAGGAACAATGTGCAAGTAAAAAGATCTGAATTACTTTGACAAGGGTCAAATAGTGGTGGCTAGACAATTGATTTAGAGCATTTCCAAAACGGCAAGTCTTGTAGAGTGTTTCCAGTATGCAGTGGTTAGTAACAAACACAAAGTAAAGTATAGTAACATACATAAAAGTGGGACATCAGGGACATGGGTGCCCAAGGTTTATTGACGCACGTAGGGAGCGAAGGTTAGCCAGTATTGTCCGATCACACAGAAGAGCTTCTGTAGCATAATGCTGGCCATGATATAAATGTGTCTGGACACGCAGTGCACCACAGTTTGCTATGTATAGCCGCAGACTGGTCAGACTGTTCATGATGACCCCTGTCCACCGACAATAGTGCCAGATTAAGAGCCCAGTGGGCCTGGTGCTGACAATTATGATGGGCCTAATTACAGAATCTTATCGACCAAAAACACTAAAACACTCCCAAGCGTCATGTATCTGATGGAGATGGTGCTGGAGGGAAAGAAAACAGCAGCTATAAGAACACACACACTATGCTAATCTCTCTTTAATTTATGTTTTCATCTATCAAGTATATCCATAATCCCTAACAGCAGTGTCCAGTGAAGAAGGAAGTCAATGGGTGCAGTAAAAAGGTGTGCCACTGACACAAATCACGTAACCTGTCAAAAGGGGCGAACATGCCCAAAAAGGAAACATGTATGGCCAAAGAATTGGAAGGCCAGCCTGGCATGAATGCATGTCAGGCTACCTGGCAATCATGCAAGCTGTCCAACTAAGGGCATACTATGCAGACAGCACCCTGAGCTGTCATAAATGTGTCTAATGATTCGCTCACTCAACGCTTTCTAAGAACTGTCCCCTAGCACTCGCTGGTCCTCTTGTCTCCTTACCTTCTTACTAGCAGGCAGAAGCTCCTGGTAGATAGTCTGGGACAGAGAAAAGCTGTCTGTAGTGAGTGTAAAAGAAAGGGAACATGCAACAGTGCATGTTTCATTGTCAGCCAATCCACACAAGTTTAGTTCCCATACATCCCTCTTTAGTTTCCATACTTAAGCAAGAGTATGTGAAAAGTAGTTAGGGTTGCCACCTTTCTTGGAAAAACATACCTGCCTTAACATGATGTAAATCACAAGGAGTGACATAGGAGAAAATGCTGTAATATCACCAAAAAATTACTTACAATTTAATTCTGCTGTATTGCTCCCAGTGTCTCCCTGTAACCCAGTGTCTCAAGTCTCCCACTGTCTCAGTGTCCACATGTATCAGTTTCCCCATGTCTCCCAGTGTCCCCATGTCGTCCAGTGTCTCAGTGTCCCCTAGTCTTCCAGTGCCCCATGTCTCCCAGTGCCCTTATGACTCAGTGTCCCCATGTGTCGATTACCCCAGGTCTCACAGTGTCCCTATGTATCACAGGGTCTCAGTACCCCATGTCTCCCAGTGTCCCCATGTCTCCCAGTGTCCCTATGTCAGAGTGTCGTGTCCTCGGGTATGACAGTGCCCCTATGCATCACAGTGTCTGAATGCCCCATGTCTCCCAGTGTCCTCTTGTGTCTCCATGTTGCCCAGTGTCCCCATATCTCCCTGTGTCTCCCAGTATTCCCATGTCTCCCAGTGTCCCCTAGTGTCTGGGTTCCCATATCACTAGAACACTAGGAACACTGAGACCTGGGGACAATGTGAGGCATGGGGACACTGAGACAGGGGACACTGGGAGACCTGGGGACACTGAGAGAAATTGGGACATTGAGACAGTTGGGGCACTGGGATGACATGGGGACACTGGGAGACATGGGGACAAAGACACTAGGGACACAAGGAGACTTGGGGACACTAGGAGACATGGTGCACTGAGACACTTGGGAACACTGAGACACTAGGGACTCTGGGAGACATGGGGACACTGGGAGACTAAGGGACACTGGCTGGGACACATGGGGACACTTGGAGACTAGGGGACACTGGGAGACTGCGGGACACTTGAAGACATGGTGACAATGAGACATCAGGGACACTGGCTAGGAGACATGGAGACATGGGGACATTGAGACACTTGGGACACTGGGAGACATGGGTACACTGGGAGACATGGGGCACTGAGAGACATGGGGACACAGACACTGGGAGACTTGGGGACACTGAGACACTTGGGGACACTGGGAGATATGGGGACACTGAGACACCAGTGACACTGGGAGACATGGGAACACTGAGACACTAAGGACACATGGGGACACTGGGAGACTAGGGGACTCTTGAAGACATTGGGACACTGAGGCACCAGGGACACTAAGACACTAGGGACACTGCTGGGAGAAATGGGGACACTGGGTGACATGGGGACACTTTGTCCCTAGTGTCTCAGTGTCTTCATGTCTCCCAGAGTCCCCAATTGTCTCTGTGTCCTCAAGTGTCTGTGTCGTAATGTTTCCCAATGTCCCTTAGTGTCTCAGTGTCCCCATTTCTCCCAGTGTCCCAAAGTGTCTGTGTCATAATGTCTCCCAATATCCCTTAGTGTCTCAGTGTCCCTATATCTCCCAGTGCTCCCATGTCTCCTTGCAACCTTTCCCCCCATCCCTCCTTCACTGAGCTGTAGGCTGTCTCTGCAGGCTGGGAGTTGCTTCTAGACTCTCTGTAGCTGCTCCCCTCGGATCAGTGACTAGAGATAGGCAGGGAGGGATATGCTGGAACTTCCTATCCCTGCCTCTCTCCACACACAGTGACCCCTACTGGCCAGTGCTGGTATTGCATAGTAATCTCTGTTTATACTGAGAAAAATACCAGCATTTGTATTGCCAGTATGACTGCAATATCGTCACCGGCCAGGCAGCCTCAAATACTGGCTCTTTTGATAATGCCTAATTTATCCATTTAAATATCTGAGCATTACTTTCACATGATGCCTCTCAATTTTCTCTCTTTAGGTAAACAAATTAATGTCAGGATGCTCACAATTTACAATATGGTAGGACCCTCAGGAAGTGTTTTAAAGTGTCACTAATTATGGCTGGCCTCTGGATTCGGTAACTTTTTAGAACATTCATTGTTTTATTTGATCCTGAAATGAGCATAACTATGATGACTATATACCAGGTGCAACCAAACATGATCCAATTGCTGAACTTCATTTCCCAGAATTCTAGTCATCTCTAAGGCCAGCACGGGAAACCTCTGCTGAAAATGATGTGATTTGTTTTACAGAATGCATGACCAACATGTTCATAGAGATTATCCTCTGTTGCAACAAGTATTAATATTCCGATACATATTAAATACACCTGTATCTGATACACTGACTTATGACTTAATCATCAGGGCTGGAAATGTCATGGGTGAAACACTGTGCTGAACAGATCATATTGCATGTCACAAGAACAAAAACATAACAAAACAAGAGGAGTATGCCCCAGTCGTCTGCTTTCAATACAATAATCTTTTAATTACACGCCCTGCAGTGAACAGATATTGCGCTTTCAGTACAATGAAAACACTTTTTTCTTTCATTATCCCAACGATTTCAAACATTTGTTCAATAAACCTCGACAGAACCATACGAAACAAAATATATTTTAAGCACAAGATTACCTATAGAATGTAAGTCAGAGGCCAGTTATGTGTGTACGTTTCTCAGCCGGAAAAGCCCTGAGGTTTAATGACAGCGCAAAATTGAATGATTGACACTGAGAGGATCTGCTCAGCTGTTGCTTCCTTCATTCATCACACAACAAGTTAATGACTGGGACATTGAGATGTGGAGCCCCAGGAGGGGGCAAGCTGACAGATCGCACAGACTATAAGACAAACAAGATAATTGTTGTCTGTCTGATTTTAATACCAGGGAGTATGAATACTATGAAAGCAGAAAGTTCAACAGTTCACATTGATATAAAGGCACAGCCTTAGTGCTACAAGGTTGAAAAATCCTGAGCAATATAAAATCTTTTTTTTTTTTTTATATATTTATAAATCTTTATTGAGGAATCATGCTTCCACGTAAGAACAACGTTAATATAATCGTTGACATATATCGGTCAGGGGAGCATTATTCCGAAATTTAGCGTTAATCATACATCCCACTATAACACATATAAAGAAAGCCAAAAAAGAACAACTGCTATCGAAGGGGAATTGAGCAGAGGGCCAATAGCAGAGCCTGAATCATTGAGTTTGATTAGTAAGTAAGTAAATTAGAACATCGAGCATGAGTGGGCGACAGGGATAAATGTTTAGATGAAGGCTAATATACAGGGACTTGAATTCACAGGGCATACATTGATTGAGAGCGGGAACTGTGGAGACCATATCTTACTATATTTTTCTAACATTAGAGGAGTTTTGTTGTAAAAGTATCCTCCTGAAGCAGCCTGATAAGAGATTTGGGACAAAATCTTAGACCACTTAGGAAGTACCTGTTTTCCCCAGTAGCTAGCCAAGCAGATTTTAATTGCTAGAAAAATATTGATGTATAGATAATAGGATAAATGATCTCGAGAAGGAAAATTTATATGAAAAAGAAATGTGTGAGATGGTAATTCATATGAATCATCAAGCAGTTTTCTCAAGATTTCCATTAGCTTTATTTTGATATGCTTCAGTGATTCACACTCCCACCAAATATGATATTGAGTGCCAATTCCATTACTACAACACCAGCAAACACTGGTATGTACATGGGCAAATTTGTTTACCTGATTTGGAACAAGGTACCAACGATGAGTAAGTTTATAATCTTGTTCCTGAAGACTGATGCAATGGGTAGCTTTTATGGTAATTTGCCAGGCTTTAAATCAAGACTGCATAGGTAGTGAAATTACACATTCCTGTTCCCATGTATGTATATATTTAGATTTCAATACATTTGTCTTCAAGAAGAAACCATTAGAAATTTTGGAAATTAAATTGACAGGAGTATAGGATAATATAAATTTGTCCCATGAATCAATTGTTAAGGGTGGGGGAATGAAGAAATTAATTTTTGCTTGAAGATCGTTAAAGGTATATCTTTTCCCTCCATTGTAAGGATCTGATATTAAATTGATTCCATATGTTTTCCAAGACATTTATAATGAAACAACTTCTGATTGGGATGCATATGAAATATAGTTCCCTCTCATTTTCCTTTTATTTATTTATACAAAGTATATAAGATGTCATTAATCGTATTAGCTTTAATATTTAGGTTAGTTAATTGTTTAGGAGAGAACCAGTTAAGGAGAAATGTATTTATTCATTTATATCTATGTTTTTCAATGTTATACCAGGGAGTGTTTTATTAAGTTTTATGTCCCATGCAAGAAGGTGTGATAGCATACAAGACTCGTGTAATGAGTTTAGATCGGGGAAACCCAAGCCATCTGCCTTTATAGTTCTTTTTAAAATTAATCCTGGAATCCTTGTTTTTTTTGTTGTTCCATACAAAATTAGAAAATAATGTTTCAAATTGCTTAATTGTATTCTTCGGTACTGATAAAGGGATAACTCTGAATAAGTATATAATTTTAGGAAGCTTTTAGAAGATTTATACAACTCATGAAACTCATGAAAGCTATTTCAATATTTTTTCCATCAATTCAATACCAATTTTAAATGATCTAGTAGTTGGTTGTAATTTATTGAAATAATCTCTTCGGTATAAGGACACATTTTGATCCCTAAATTGTCTATTATTTTATTGGAACAGTCTACTTGAATTAGACTTTCAAGGGATTGAGATTGTGTGTCAGTTAAGTAAAAGGAGATGACGAGTTTTTAATAAATTTAACTTATGGTTAGAATAGGAACCGTACATATTAATGATGTTTAAAATATCAGGGACAGAAATGAATGGTGAGGCACAGATTAGGAGAATGTCGTCGGCATAGAGAGTGACTAAATACTCATTTTGGTCAATCTCTATGCCAAGGACTTCCTGCGAAATCCTGATATTAGTTGCTAATGGTTCTATGGACAAAGAATAGAGCAGGGGAGACAGAGGACACCCTTGTCTAGTGCTGTGTTTAATACTGAAATGTTCTGAATTCATAAATAAGCCCTTAACTCTAGCCAAAGTGGTAGAATAGAGAGCAATAGTATGATTTAGAAAGGCGTCAGAGATACCAAAGACCAGAAGAGTCTCCTCTAGGAAGTTCCAATTGAGTCCATCAAATGCCTTTTTGGCATCTAAGGCCATAATGACTGAAGGATTCCCCCCAAGGGTGCATTTAATCCAAAATTCCAAGAACCCTGCGAGTGTTATCCTCTCCTGATCTACCCAACATAGAGCCAGATGGATCCGGATTGATCAAATCTGGCATTATCATATTCAATCTCTGTGCTAATATTTCTGAGTACATTTTAATATCCAGATTGATCAGGGATATAGATCTATTGCAGGGTCCTTGGACAAAGTTTTGCCTATTTCCAGGACATGGTTCCAGAACTTGATAGAATATTGCTGAGAACCCATCTGTACCAGGGGCTTTGCCAAATTTCAAATGAGATATTACATTAGAGATTTCAAGTATTAAGAGGGGTTTAAGAGGGGTTTATTTAACACTTCCAGCTTTGACTTTGAAAGTTGAGGTCATTTTAAATCGTTTAAAAACCGTCTCATCTCTACCTTAGATTTCTTAACTTCAGGTAGATTATATCGGGATTCATAATAATCTTTAAATGCGTTTCCTATTTCTGAAGGTGATAAGCATAGTTTGTCCTTGTATTTAATTCAATGTATCCTATTAGATAGATTATGCATCTTTAGTTTAATAGTCATTGTTTTGCTTGCTCTATTATTCAGGTAGAACCATTGATGTTTTAATCTTGCTAAGATTTTGTCGATTTTCAATTTAGATTCTATATTTGTTTTAATTAAATTAATTTATTTAATTCTTTCATGTGATGGAACTGTTTTGTTCATTCGTCCTAATTTAGCTAGAATTACATAGAGCTCTGAAAGATATTTCCCTCTCTCTCTTGAGCCGAGAACCTTCCTTAATAAAATATCCTCTTAAGTAGCTTTTCATTGAGCACCAAAGGGTTGTATCAGAGACTTCTCCGTTGTTGTTTAATTCTAGGAAGTTCTCAACAGTTGCTATTAAGTGGGCTTTATTCTCATCTGAGGGGATAATAGATTTGTCAAACCTCCAATTATTTCTTAGCTTGTATTGGGGATTGTTTTTCAATTCAATTAATACTGGAGCATGGTCTGACCATGTAATATTACCAATTCTTGAGTTTTTGCATCTATCAAGGGCATATCCATACATTAAAAATAATTGATTCTAGAATAAGAGTTATGAGCATTTTTTTTATGTATTTTTAGGGTACTTTTGGGGTGTTTGGGAAAAAGTATGTTTTTTCTGTGCTTGGAGATAATTGGATTAGATTAGTACAGTTCCTGATCCAATTATCTCCCAGGCACAGAGGAGGGATTATCTGATTATGTATGGGAGTGTCGTGGATCTGAGAGCCAATGTAATTGTGTGTTTGTTTCTACTGTGGTTTACTCTCAGGTCCAGGGGCGAGTGTCCCTTGCATGAAAAAATGCATATAAGGCCAGTTGTGGCTGCCATTAAAGCATTCCAGTTTATACTCCCAGAACTATGTGTCGTCTGGTTACTGGGAGGGGAAAGGGCTAATCACTGTTCCAGCTTGTTCCAGCATGGAGGATTCAGTGGGGGAAGTCCTTTTAAGGACTAGAGCTCCCAGGACTGAGCTCTGTCCAGTGCCTGGGGTGTCTAGAGCAAATTCCCCATTTGTCTCCAGGAGGGAGCAGTTTCAGGACCCCAGTCCAGCCACGGTGATTGTGGGCAGAAGTGCTGCGGTTTGTCCCCTGTTCCAGCTAGGAATCGGTCCTTTGCGGAGGTAGCAGCCAGGGGTACAGGGAGCTCCGCTACAATCAGCGTCTGGGGGAAATTGCTACTGCTGAATATTCTAGTCTATTTTGATTTCCAAGTATATGTCTTCATATACTTAAAATAGAGATGCTGTTAAGGGCTCACAAAGTATAATAAAAAAAAGAACAAAATATAGCTTAGTATAGCTTAACATCACAGGCACCTATCTGTAACCTCGAGGTGAGACGGTCACTTCTTCACTATTTCCCATTATTCAACGGGTCGGCCGTTATGCAACTTAGTATAATAGACTGTTGGAGTGAACTCCCTCACAGAAATGCAGTTAATTTCACAACCTCAATACTGCTTTAGTACCGCTCGCTGCAGGCTCAATCTCTATCTTGGTCTCGACCAACATCTCTGCCGGAGCATAAGGAAGCCGGAGCACAAGGAGCGGCAAATGACCGCTTGAAGACAACAGCCCTCAGTTCCTTACCCTCAGCTCCTTGCTGTATGTGGTAGATATTAGCCCAAGTAACGGTCTCAGTGGTAATCACAGCCAGGTTGCTTTGACAGGAGAAAATGGATGAAAAATCGCTGGGAGTTTGGAGCATTCCTTGCAAGAGCACCATTGCCTCGAGGAGGGTTCTTGCCATCAGCAACAAACGCCCACCAGGCTCGCGCAACTCACACCAATGCACACTCACACCATGTCAACACGTAATGTCACGTTTTTGAAAATCTTAACTTTTTTAGGCACACAAAAACAGCACAGCAAATATAAAAAGATGCTGGTGAGTCCCCAGGGGCCACCAGATTACCAATTTGAACAATTTCCTCATTTAATACATTTATGTAATCCTTTAATAGTGGACTGTTGGTGGTCCTTCTTTGATAACCGCTAACTTAATCTGTATAGAATAACACAAATTATCCATTAAATCCCCATTATTTGAAATGCCCTAGAGTGACTTTATTTTTTTCCATTCTGATGCAGGTAAGACATGTGTAATATATACTTGTATGAATGTATAAGCATTTGAGTAAAAATGAATCACGTGTGTAGGGTGTATAAATGTATGTATGTGTGTGTGTATGTGTGCGTGCGTGTGTGTGTGTGTGTATGTATGTATGATGTGAGTGTGAGTACATATGTATATGTGTAATGCATTTAATGTGTGCCCTTTGAGTTATATAGTAAAAGGCTTGACGTATTTCTGCTACAGACAGGCAGTAATACACTCAAATATTAGGCGATGTTATTGACTTTGATTGCATTTAAATTTGATTTACGGAGCAAGCACAAGATTGTGCTTTCTCGAGAACTGGAAAGTTTGAAATTTACATTCAGGTAATCTAAATTTAGGTGATTTCAAGAACCTAAGGATGCTGCAGCAGTCATTGAAACGTACTGCTCATTTAATAGGCTGAGCGCTTAAAATAAATGTATAATTTTTCAGGGATTGAAGAGCTTCTGTGTCCCAAAAGGCACTCTTAAATGAATGTAGGATTCTTGATTCTGAGAAGTACAAAAATGTTAATGCTCAAAAATGCATTATTACAATAACAAGAATACCAGATTGTGTTGTACTTGATCTTGCCCTTACACTGGAAATATGTTTTCCTAATGCAGGCATCAACTTCAGGATTAGTTTGTCTCAGAACTGAGCGGATAATACTGACTGAAAGTAATATACAGAAGTAAAACAGCAGCAGTGAAAAAAGGCAACTGACCCTTGTGTAACATCATCAACGATTGTTGGACACCTGCCCAGCAGATTGCAGTGCAGGTCTATGAGCAACTGGCGAACCTTCCCTAGGGTAAGGATGGCAACTTTTGACCTTAGGAGAATTTAAAATCAAATGGTCTTTTTTATATACACACCACACGGATCTCTGTGTGCATGGGCTTACTCACATTGCTCAACAGATGTAGGCTGCTAGAGCCACAATTTGTGACATCATATATCACTGCAACCAGGAAGACTACACTGCACCTCAAGACTTCCTCTCGCCTACTAGGCATTGACAAGTGAAAAAGCAGCCCTAGCGAGTAGAAATTCACCCAGGTGAGTGTGCCATGGACTCTCCAGGTTTGCAGTGGTGAGTAACTTTTAGGCCTGTGTTGAAGCGTAGGACTTGAAAATGTAAACCCTATCTCCAACCTCCATCAATATGACCTGTGCCTCAAAAGGGAGCATTCATGGAAATCTGTGCTTGCCCAAGAGTTTCCCTTGACTCCATTGACCCCAATGTCCCTTCTAAACGCTCAGACACTCGAAAGCACTTCTCCTCATAGTTTGCCATCCTGGTCAGGCAGTCCAGATCTAGAGAGCAGGGCTAGAAGGGCAAGGGCCTTGTCTAAATCCAAGCTCATAGGTAAATATATTGTACTGCAGTGGACCTGTTCTGCACCATGAACCCTTGAGTAAGCATCGTAAGTGACCTGTGTGATCTACAGATAGTTCAACAGAACCCCTCGCTGAGTTCATCCTGGCAAGACGTGCTAGTATACTCAGGGCCGTTTGAAGGAATTTGGGGGCCCCAAGCAAAACGGACATGGAGGCCCCCCAAACTCCAGCCCCCCCACCCCCCACATGCACGCAAGGCCTACAGGAACCACAACATAGCCATACAGTTTAAGTTCACCCACACTTTATATCAATAAAAAATGTTTACAGTGCAAATACTGCTTAGAGCTCTGCACTGCCCCTTAGTGGTCTTTCATCTCCCCCCACCCTCCCCTACCAGTCTCTTCTCACGCCCCCATATTCTCCTCACCCCGCCCTCCCTGTGTTCTCCTTATCTCCGCTTCACCTCACCCCCATCTTTGTGTTCTGCTCATCTCTGCTTCTGCTCACCTCCCCCTTCCATGTGTTTTCCTCATCTCCTCACCCCCTCTCCCTGTGTTCTTCTTACTCCTCCCCCCTATGTTCTTCTTACTCCCCCCCTGTATCCTTCTTACTCCCTCCTCCTCCTCCCTGTGTCCTTCTTACTTCCCATCCCCCTCCATGTGTCCTTCTTACTCCCTCCTCCCCCTCCATGTGTCCTTCTTACTCCCTCCTCCTCCTCCCTGTGTCCTTCTTACTTCCCCCTCCCCCTCCATGTGTCCTTCTTACTCCCCTCCCCCTTCCCTGCGTCCTTCTTACTCCCTCCTCCCCCTCCCTGTGTCCTTCTTACTCCCCTCCCCCTCCCTGTGTCCTTCTTACTCCACTGTGTCCTTCTTACTCCCCCCTCCCCCTCCCTGTGTCCTTCTTACTCCCCCCTCCCCCTCCCTGTGTCCTTCATACTCCCCTCCCCCCTCCCTATGTTCTTTTTACTCCCACCCCCTCCCTCCCTCCCTCCCTATGTTCTTCTCACCTCCCCTTCTCTGGCTGTAGCATTGCGGAGCTCCTCTTCCTCCTGTCAGTCCGGCCGGGTACCGCGTGGTAACAGGAGATTCAGTTTCGTGTTCCCAGCCGGACTGACAGGAAGTGCACACTGAGTGCTCACTTCCTGTCAGTCCGTCCGGGAACAGGAAACTGAATCTCCTGTTACCACGCGGTACCCGGCCGGACTGACAGGAGGAAGAGGAGCTCGGCCACGCTACAGCCAGAGAAGGGGAGGTGATGACGAGGACTGCTGCAGCCGCCTGAGGCTCTCTATAGAGCGCTCAGGCGGCCACAGCCTTATAGTAAGTACCGGCTCTGCTTGGGGCCCCGGGCCAGCTCGGGGCCCCAAGCAGTTGCTTGGTTTGCCTGTCCGGTAGCGACGGGCCTGAGTATACTGTCCTCTGAAACTGTTCATGGGATTAGAAGTGCAATACAACAAGCTATTTGAGAACCCCTTTTAATAGCAAATTCAGATCCTGATTATTAAATCACCATCTCACCCTCAGATTGCTGGCACCACGCCGCATATGGAAATTGTAACGGTCACAACATGCAGAAAATAACATAAGAAAGTTTAAATGGCTAATGCTGCAATTAACGAATATAATAATATAATTTTATATTAGAGTGGAACTTTGTGAATTGTAGCTCTCTGTGTCTGGCATTAAAGATCCTGGTTGCAGCAACTGGGTTAAACAATCACATACATTCACTAAAAGATAAAGCAGAAGGGAGGATTATAGCAGGGACAGGCAATATTATATTTGTTTCTGAAATGGAAACTTCCTTTTTGTGTTAGGGCAAAGGAGAAATTTTGTCTCCCAGGGTGTGGAAACACAAGGTGAGAATGAAGTCTTGACAGCCGTGGTGGAAAGGTTTTGAAACTCTCTCTATCTGTGTTATCCAGCAGAGCAAGCTCAGATTATAAACCTCCCTACCAACAGCAACAGGCACAAAATGAGGACATGAGTCATATTCTGGTTAGAAGAGAACTTTCCAAAACATGAAAGGGAACTTTTTTTAAAGCAGTGTAGAATTTAAAGGGACACTATAGTCACCAGAACCACTACAGCTTAATGTATATGTGTGTGTGTATATATCTATATATCTATATACTTATATAGCATGTCCCTGCAGGCTTTTTAATATAAACACTGCCTTTTCAGAGAAAGGGTAGTGTTCCCATTACTGTCCAGTTACACCTCTAGTGGCAGCTACTCAGATGGCCACTAATGGTGCTTCCTGGGTCAGTGCTGCACAGTGTCTTCACGCTCTGCTTGGAGATGTTGAACGTTCCCCACAGAGATGCAATGAGTCAATGCATCTCCATGAGGAAATGCTGGCTGGCGCAGCTATTTTAAAAAGCTTTGGATTCTCTGAGGTCATCAAGATTGATCATCTAAACCCTTGAGACGGGACCAGCTGCAGCGAGACCGGATTGCCATTGGAGAAAAGGTAATACCTTTTAAGAGTGATCTGAGGGGGGCCAGGGAGCTAACCTGTTAGTGTAACACTATATTGTTCGGTATACGTTTATGTATCATTGATACTAGAATGTTCCTATAAACTGTATGCACCATTAAGACCTCCATTTGGTATCTGATTATTATATTAAATCATTGTGGGATACCCATGACCACAAATATAAATCCTTGTTTTTTTCAACTAAAAAGCAACAGTAAGTTGACACTATTGATATTCAGTTTTTTCTTGTGCACATGCTCTTTGATTCTGGGTAAATACAACATAACTATGTATCCAATCACAGATGGCCCTAAGACTTGTAACATGACAACAGTGGCAACTCAGCAAATTTTAGAATGATTAATTAATTAAGCTCGGAAACAGGCACTCAGAAATACTTTTTCACAGCACACTTTGAGTTCTATGTAAGATGGGCACAAAAAGAGAAAAAATTCCAATCATGGAGCATACTACAATGTTTAGTCCAAAGATACAAAATGGTCCGTATTCAGCATGGACCCACTACAATCCACATGAAATGCAAAGGACTAAGAATACTGTGTAAAAAGTAGCACCATTTGGGAGTCTATGGAAATGTTGGCTAGAAAGGTAAAATATGACAATTAGGGCATTGCTGGGGCTGACAGGGGATAGAGCCTGAGTTGGGTCCTGAAAAGCCCCTGGTCGTATTCTGGTCCCAATTCATTGTTTGCCCCAAGTCTATGGGTACTATGGTTTACTGCAGTGAGGTGCAGGATTAGTTAGCATAGCATCTCTTTAGGTTAATACAGCAAGTTTAGGTTTATTAATATAGTTTTACATAATAACAGCGGCAGCAGGGGAAGTTTAAAGAAGTTTAAAGATGGCGGGGAGCTACCCCCTGACTTGGTGGGTTTTACCTGTTTAACCCCGTAAGGTGCCATGCTTTATTCAAAACCAGCGGCATCCCCAGTCATCAATAAAGTGGAGAATGGAGACTGTAAACAAAATCATGGTAGGCGCATGTTTTTTTCTAACACGCACTCATGACAATGCCAATAAATTTGAGGGGAGGGGGAGAAGGGGGTAAGAGGGGTTCTGTCAACCAGCCACCACTGCATAATACTCTTAATTATTTCAAACTTGAAGATTATACTAGTTTTAGTGTACTGATAATCTTAGTAATGATCAGAGGCGAGTATTTTGCATAATCTCTCTTAACTAGCTCCACAGCAGCAAAGAAACGCATAGAAACAAAGAACCAATCACAAGAGAGTAGTATGTAGTAGAGGTATAGTGACCTAATCACTTCCTCTTTCAGACAGCGACATCAAGCAGAAACAAACCTATAACAAGCAATAACAATAACTCCTAAATTCAATATCTCCATCCACCCTCCTGTTAGCTTATGTGCCAGGAGTGTGGCTTGGAGTCCTGCTGCTGCTGTGTGAGTGAGGGGTTTGGAGCTCTTCATGCTACTCTCCCCTCACGCTGCGGCTGCCACCTCTTGGCCCCCCTGCAGGATGCTGGGAGGAAGTGACAGGCTGTTACTTCCTCCCAGCCGGCCAACATTACAGGGGCACGGTCGCGGTCTTAAAGGACCGCAGCACCTGACCGGTCCCCTGTTCAGTAGTAATGTTTCCCCAGTGCTATAATCATACCACCGGGGATACATTCCGCTGCACCCCTGTGTGTAAATTGTGGCAACCTCTGGGAACTGGTTATTGGTGAAATCCCTATAAACAGCTTATATAAATGGCCCCTCAAGCCCCAGAGAAGTGAGAGCAAGGAAACCAAAAATAAGGTAGAAACACAATAAATAACATAGAGAAAAACACAGCTGCACATAGTACAATAGCACAGCAAGAACAAACCGCAGAGTATATAAAAAAAAAAATACAGAAACAACCTCAAAAGAGGCAATAGAAACATAAATTAATGGAGAAGAGTAATACTCTGCCCTGTCTGCTTGATGGAGCAGCAAAGAAAGAGGAAGTGATTAGGTCATTATACCTCATGTACATCCTATTCTCTTGTGATTGGTTCTTTTTTTCTGTATGTTTCTTTGCTGCTGTGGAGCTAGTAAAGAGAGATTATGCAAAAATCTATTAACATGAAGGGGGATAAATAATGCATTTGACGTATTTTGAGATCCCCTTCTAATAATTAATCAGCCATATATGTTTATTTTTTTTTATTTTTTTTGTCAATCTTTCTTTTATTAAAGGCATATAGTATGGGATACAGAAGAGAAATTGGAGGAAACGTTTAAATGGTTTACAGTATAGGGTTGGTACATCGATATGCAAAGTTAGATTACATTTCCAGATATTCTATGCCTCATTTTTGTTTTTTTTATGTATCGTAGTCAAGCATTAGTTTGAAAATACAAGCTAAGGATCAAAAGATCCGGGTTGATAGCTCGCTAAGTAACATTAGTCAGGCGTTTGGTGACACCTAGGTGTGTAGAACACAGGTTTCACACTAGTTGCAAGCATAATTGTAGATAGTAGGGCTACGCTTTAACTGTAGTGTACAAGTAAAACATTAAAACATTAACGGGTAGCTTAGGCTCCGCAAATTTGAGCACAAATAATGAGAGAGAGACATGCTAGCTGTGGATACAGGCTACCACCACAAGGTCAACCCAGATGCTGAGCCTGGAGAGACATGCTGTTCTAAAGTGTCATGGCCGTACATGCACATGGGGAAAGGGATTGTGACTAAGGCATAGCTTATTACAAGGCCGCAGTAGCTTAGTGAGTACCAGAGGGGACATCTACAGGGTTACACCTGGCTGCGCTAGGGTGATAGTTAGGCCTCAGGCGACATACAAATGAGCAGTACGTGAGACAGTGAAGACAAACAATGTAAGTAACATAAAAGGAGAACCAAACGTTGTAATGAGGGGTCGTGTGAGTCCATTCGAGGCATTTGAGGCTGGATTACGGCTAGTATTGTGCCCGAAATTGAGTTCAAGTCCCTATTGGGTCAGCCGATGCCGTTTCGGGGCTGAGTATGTGCCCCCTGCGTTGTTCGGTACACCTGGTCCGGTCTCTTCAGCGTGTGTGAGCTTGGTGTCCCCTTGTCGTTTGGTTGCGCTCGTGTTCGGTCAGGATACCGTCCAGTTTCTCCCGTTCGCCTGTTCAGGCTGTCTGGTCGCTTGGCCCGCAGTGTTGCAGTCACCCTCTTGGATCTAAGTAGTACAAATGCCTTTTGTCTTCGGCCCGAGGCTTTGGCGGGGGCCTGTACCACATGTCCATTGGCCCCATCAACAGGGCCGTGGGCCCAGGGTTTTACCGGGTCCCGGTTGGTTCCCTGGGTATATGGGTGGTGGTGGAGAGCTACCTCCTGGTGAGCTCCCAGCTCGGAAGAAGAATGAGGCAGAGTGTCATGTGTGTGGAGGGTTCGTGGAGTTCTGCGGCCTCGCTTCAGGGATCTCTTCCCTGTCGTGCTTTGGTGTACAGGCCGATGGCCTTTTCTGCTGCGGCGCCATCTTGGGGTGCTGTATGCCTGAAGAGCAATCCGCTTGCGGACATGTTGCTTGGGCGTCTCAGTGCCCATGTGTGCATGCAGAGTGGGCTGCCATGTCCGGTGCTCCAGCTTAGACCAAAATGCTGCAAAGATTGCGTTGAGCCTGGCAGTGTAGTCTGATGCTGTCGTGCGGCTTTCCGTCGTCTCCTCTGCTGCGCTTGCCTCCGCCATCTTGGGCAGGCCACGCGCTCGGCTGTCCCGGTGCTGCGGGTCGCCTGACTGCGTGTTCAGCCTGTGTTCGTTGCTTCTCTCGCTTAGAGCGGGCCGAGATGACCCCCATCGGCCCAGAGGGGGGGGGGGTAGGAGGAGAGGTCCATGTCCAGGTCAGACAGCGTGGGGAGCGGCCGCCTCCCCGCCGCTCGATCTCCGGTAGGCCTCATGCCTTTTTGTCGGTTCCCGGGGGAGTACAGGCTTGGAACAGGTATCTGGCGGTTCCCCCGGGTGTCCCCGTCACAATGGCGTGTCTCCGGTGTGCGGTTGTGCCGTGTTAGTCGCGGGATTACCCCGATTAGTAGCAGGTTAAGCGGGAGCTGAGGCTCAGCACAACCGCTCAGCTCGGATGCTAGGCTCCGCCCCCAGCCATATATGTTTAAAATGTAAAAACACCAATAGGCCGCATATATGTATTTAATAAGACATACACATTTGCTCAGTTAGTTCTCCCACTCACACCTGTTACTTACCTACACTGAATGTGGCAAGGGGTGGTGTAAAATGCCTGCGGTAGGATGAAAAAAACAGGAGAGAGGCGAAAGCACATAAGCAGACTTTTAAAGAGGAATTAACACTTTTTAGCACCATCTTATAGCTAGCTAACCTCTTTCGTGATTAATCTTGGCATGCTTCTATTTTACAGGTAAGGAAATATAACATCATATAATTACATTTTATTAATATGGTAATAAAGAAATTGATAGTATTATATAAACGAAATGAGTGTATCACTTTAAATGTTTCCATAAACAGAAACTATTTATTGGGCTGCTACACTACAGTGACTTCATCTTAAGAAAGCCTTGTGGTAAGGACGAAATATGCTAATATTTCGGAACTGCGTACTTTAACGGGAGATTGAACTGGCCTCTTCTATGTCAAGATTTACTATTTCTACCGGACACAAGATAGGCCCTACCGCCGGAATTGTAGCATTCATTTGTAGTGTCTGCTCTTCTTGCAAACAAAAGTCTGGACATAAGTGGTTTAAGTCCTCACTAGGCTTTATCAAGGATCTGAGTTCAATAACACTTCGGCTTCAAAGGAACCTTTCTCTAGCGTGAGAAAGGTTCCTCCTTTTGGAGCCAATACATGATAAACCCAGTGTATATATTGTAAAATCTTGTTTATTATGTCCAATTTTTTTTTTTGACTTGATGAAAGTTATTTTTCTCCGAAAAAGTTGCCACAAATCAAAAATCCATACCACAATTCCGTAACAGAACTTCTAACAAAATCTCATCAAAGGCAAAAGGAGAATTTCCTATGAAGATAAAAATGAAAATGAATAGTAGCACCTTAGTAAGAGCAAAATAAAACTATTGTAATTATGCAAAGTGCATGAAAAATTTATAAATCATAATTATGCAGATGTGTTAAATATATATATATATAAATCAAAAGCAAAGATACAATGTCTGTTAAAAATTTATAAATTGTAATTATGCTTTCTGTGGTTGGAGAGAAAACCTCTAAATAAAATATGCAAAATATGCACTGGTTTATAAAGAAATCCGTCTTTTGTAATTTTGCAATCTGAGCTAAAAACCTACACACATTGTTATTCTACTATCAATGACAAAAATAGGTTAGATGTAATTATTGTTGATTTTTTTTTCCTCAAAACTGCTATTTAGCATGACAAAGTACAAATTGCCACTGAAACGACCTTAGTCTGACTTCACACACTTTTATAAAGTGTATATACATTAAAGCAGGATTAATTAAAAGCTCAGTCTCTAATATTGTGTAGAATTCCAACTCCCATGACGCTTTGCCAGCCTTTAGAATATTGCAGGTCGAAAACATTGTTGGGCCTATATCGTGGGCATTCTGTCCAAAGGATGTTTAAGAAAATATTTAGCACTTGTAATTGTATGAATTATAGACATAATAAACATCATAAATCTACATTAAAAATATATTTAAATATCCTTTTCACTGTTGCGTCTTCCAAGTATGTATTCTATCTCCTCTGGTTTTCATGGAAACTAGGAAACATGGAAACTAGGCCCTAACCTTCCATGTTTATACTGGAGAATTAGTAAGCGTGGGTGTGTTTTCATAAAACTTTCTCACTTGAATAATATCTGTCATGCAACCTCCTAAACAATCAGGTAGGTATATTAATTAGAGAAATTCGACCTGAAAGCAAGATTATTTGTTAGACAATAATAAACACCTTCGTGAACTGGGATGAATATGCCTTTTTCAATCAGAGATGAACATAAGAAAATTAGAAAATAAAATGGAACCAAAAAAATATTAAAGTGATAATAACTTCCTCCATTTAAGACTTAGACAAGAATAAACAGATATAGTTTGCGGGTATTTAGATTTCTCATATACCGTTTCCACAGTCCAGGGTCTCTGCTACCAATTAGATCAGTCCTGTATATAGCGTTATGCAAGAGGGGTATCCTTTCAACAATCAATATTACCAAATATAGCAGACCTTGATAAAGGGTAAAATCCGAGAGAAGTGTTAAATGCCGATAGCCAGAAATCCGCTGCAGATATTGATGTTCGTAGTAAGAAGCCTGGAAATGAAAGAATTAAAGGAACACTATAGTCACCTAAATTACTTTTGCTAAATAAAGCAGTTTTAGTGTGTAGATCATTCCCCTGCAATTTCACTGCTCAATTCACTGTCATTTAGGAGTTAAATCACTTTGTTTCTGTTTATGCAGCCCTAGCCACACCTCCCCTGGCTATGATTGACAGAGCCTGCATGAAAAAAAACTGGTTTCACTTTCAAACAGATGTAATTTACCTTAAATAATTGTATCTCAATCTCTAAATTGAACTTTAATCACATACAGGAGGCTCTTGCAGGGTCTAGCAAGCTATTAACATAGCAGGGGATAAGAAAATCCTTATTAAACAGAACTTGCAATAAAGAAAGCCTAAATAGGGCTCTCTTTACAGGAAGTGTTTATGGAAGGCTGTGCAAGTCACATGCAGGGAGGTGTGACTAGGGTTCATAAACAAAGGGATTTAACTCCTAAATGGCAGAGGATTGAGCAGTGAGGCTGCAGGGGCATGTTCTATACACCAAAACTGCTTCATTAAGCAAAAGTTGTTCAGGTGACTATAGTGTCCCTTTAAGCGTGTATCCGTGAGAAGTTTCCGTGAATTTGTGCGGGTGAGTCAGTCCGATTGGAGTTGCAGAGAGAGTTACCGTATCCAGTTCCTAGATCAATCTGCATAGCGTGAGGGGTAATCCAGAGAGAGATGGTCATAAGCCGTTAGCCAGAAGATAAACTGAAAAACTGTAGAATCTAAGGAGAAAAGGGAGAATAAACGAAGGGCTCACACTCAATAATTGAGCCCCAGTCAAGATGAATTTCCTGTTTAAATAAAAGAAGACTTATACAACACATGTAATTCTTAAAGAAACAGTAGTTCTATAAGGTAACAGATGTTAACAACAAGACAATACCTCTTACAATGTACTTTAAAGCTGTGCGGAGGAAATACTGTATTTACTCAAATCTAATGGCAAATTAAAGTCTCAAAATTTTTAAAAGTGCATTAGATTCCATGGCGTATTAGATTAGATTATGAACGGTGGATTAGATATGACGTGCATTCCATGCGAATTTGCCAGGGCAAAATTCTCATCGTTGTCGTGATGCAAATTAATTCATGTTGTATGCTCATCGTATCTAATGTGTCGTTCGTATTCCAATCTTATGTGACATTGAGCCTGTGTTGTATAGTATTATCTTCTTGTACAAATGAGCATTACATTTGCCAGTGAAAACATTTTTTGACTTCCAGGTTTCAAAATTTGAATGTGCATCAGATTTGAGCAAATACGGTAATTGTAAATGGAAACCAGTTTATGTTACCAAATGCTTAATCAATATGTAATGTTCTAAATGTTATATTTTATAGGTTTAGTTGGTATGTGATCTAGAAAATAAACAGGAACAAAGAAGAATTATGATCCCACACAGCCCGAGGCAGGTTACTGGTTTTGCCCACCCCTGTAATTTTTCACATAGGAATACTGAATAGGGCCAGACAAATGTATGGTTATTGGGCCCCTGTTCAACACCTGGACCCTAGGAAGTCACCTACAGTCACTTTATGGATAATTCTGCTCTGGACAGGATCTGAGAGGCTCAGGCCTTTCCCCACCCAATGCAGGGTACATGGAATTATGTAAATATTTGAGAGGGAGTCCCTAGGACCCCTTAGTAACAAAGGACAACATGACAGTGATCATTCATCTACATCTATGCTACGTGCAAGGGACAGGCTCACAAAAACTGAGCAAAGGTTCCCATGATCCTAGTGTAAAATATTCATTTTATTACAACCAATGTACAACTCTCTAGGATGTGGGTACCAATCATCTAAGCTAACCCTCACCCCCAATTAAAGACAGTTAATGTTTCTTATGGTTCACCCACATTCAATGCATGACACATGAGTAGATGGAGGGACTTGATTGGGTTATTTCTAAAAAAAATTAGGATGTTCTAAGGATTACTGCTTGATTTTCACTCACACATACAGTGAATATGTTTCTTTAGTTTTCTCAATATTCTGCCCGTACTGTTACTTTGATGCTCTTTAACAGTCGATGGGTAGAAATAAAATAAAATAAATATGTATATAAAATATAGAGTTCTGAAACTGTTCAAACAGGCGTTCCTCATTGCTATATCACATACTGCACACGGCATGCAGGCATACATGAGTAAGAGCCCATTCTCCCCTCTCATTTAGTTTATAAAGAAAATCTCATTAAGATGAAAAGGCTCAGTACAGGATTACATTGCAGCCCTGTGGATCAGTATGTGTTAAAATGTGTTCAATTTCAGTAAATTAGTGCTACAACGCATTCTATCCTAAATCACCATTATAAAGTGAGCAATTTGTGTTCAAATAAGCAATTAACAATATGTCAATTAATAACAAATCTATAACAAGAAGCATGCCACTGCGTGGGAAAACAGAAACCCTTTGTCTTGTCTATTCAGCTCAGACTATTTTCTGCCAATTCTGTCATCATTAGCTTCTGCGGTTATTAGAGCTTTATTTGCGGACCTGTCCTTTTTTAAAGAGACATGCCAGGCACCTAAGATGCAAGAATTAATCTGAGAGAGCTTTTTGAAAAATATCACTCCAATTTATGCATAGAACAGATACATAGCTTGTAGAAAAAATGCAAAATGACTTTTACTTTAAAGGGACACTGTAGTCACCAGAACAACTACAGCTTATTGTATTTGTCCTGGTGAGTAGAATCATTCTATTCAGGCTTTTTGCAGTAAATGTAATGTTTACATTACAGCCTAGGGATACCTCCACTGACCTCAATTCAGAAGGCTGCTAGAGATGCTTATTTGGGCAGTGCTGCATACCCTCTGCATGGAGACACTTTTAACTTTCCTCATACAGATGCATTCAATCAATTCATCTTTATGAGGAGATGCTGATTGGGCAGGACTGTGCTTGACTTGTGCTGGCTCTGCCCCTGATCTGCCTCCTTGACAGTCTCAGCCAATATATCGGAAAGCATTGTGATTGGCTCAGAGAATCACTTCTGATGATGTCAGCCAAGTAGGCAAATCAGGGGCAGAGGCAGTTGCTGCAGACTTTAATACTAGTAAGATTTTTACTATATTTAGGTAGGCAAGGGAGGACCTGAGGGGCTAGTTTTAACACTAAAGGGTCAGGAATACATGTTTGTGTTCCTGGCCCTGTAGTGTTCCTTTAACTCCATAATTTTCTTTCACAGTTCCAGGATGAAGTAAAAAATATATATGTACATTTTGAATAAACTCCTACACTTTATGGGGGTTATTGCAAATGTACAGTAAAGATCAGGGCTAGCCCATCCATCGCACAGACTGGGGCAATGGCCCCATCCAGCACTTTAATAGGGGCGGCATTTTGACACCCTGGCCGCCTCTGATCCTGAAGCAGACTAATCAGTCGGGTCCGGGGTCAGTGTCTGAGGACGCGACACCAGTCTCCCAGTCTGCCCAGGAGGAGCCTCCGGTCCATGTCTTCAGACCATGTGATGGAAAGCTCGAAAGTTGCCAGAGCGTTGCCGCAGGTTACCACGGCAATGTTCTGTTTGGAATATGTATATACACAGAATTTTGGGATCTTGCTGGTAAACCTAAAAATAAAATAATAACATAGTGCAATATTGTCTGATATACAGAACGCGCAAATACTCAGTTGCACTCACAGATAAAGATGAAAAGAGCGCCTTATGTGTGCCTCCCTTGATTGTGTTAGGGGGCCAGAGTTCCTACTTCGGACTCCTCCTGGAACGGTCTTTTGAACCACCAAAAACGATTTACCAGAGTTTTCTTAATAAACATCCTTTTTTTTTTTTTTTTTTTTTTTTATGTAAACTAAAAAATAATTACACAATAGTGTTTAAAATATGGTTGCCCTATGCGTTTCGTTCTAACATGAGAACTTCCTCAGGGACCCATACAGATAAAAACAAATAACAAGATTATGTAAAAATCACAGCCCTAATACCCCTCCACACAGTACTCTTTAAATAGGCCTAACCCTACGACATCATTGGTGGAGTGGTGGGTGTCCTCTCTTCTGACCTTTTTTGCTGTATTACTTGTTTCAGCTGTCTTCACGTGCTCTTCATTTTGGTTCCTGCCGGTGTTTTCCAAAGTCCGTCTGAACTACTATAACACACTTCTGTGCGTTCCATCTCTGGGTATTCACAAAGATGGCCTTGCTTTCGTTACAAACAAATATTTGTCTGAGCGCTCCCCTTGATGTTCTTCCAAGGTGGAAAAATCATTCTCTGAAAGTAAAACTGCATTACTATTCAATCTTTATATAATATAATAAATTTAATGTGCCAAAAAAACGATAATATCAACAGTTAAGTTCATTAAACCTTAATACATTCAATTGGTGCTACATGTACATTATTATAATTTGGGTTATGAATCAAATAAAGAGGAAGGAACTTATTTGCCCATTCAATAATTTAATACATTCTTCACTCAACTAGCTCCCAGCCCGTATAATTAAAGAATATGTACATTAGTCTTATCATACTATATTTATGGGCTCAGGTTTATTTCTTCTTCCTCTGTCCATATAAACAATCAAATAATATACACAAGGGGGGGGGGGGGCGGAGCTGACCAGCAAGCTGAGCAGACGTGCAGAGCTGAGGCTCCGTATCACCAAGCTAACAAAACACAGCAAACCAGGTGTTACAACAACCAACCACCCACCCCCATAACACAATGGGGAAATGGGCCAAGAAGAATAAAGCTGCCATCGCCTCTGGGTCCTGAAATATTGGAGAATACATGCAGGGAGGCATGTTGCTCCGCCCAAAATGGCGGAGCAAC
The DNA here is from genome assembly GCF_036172605.1 of Pelobates fuscus. Taxonomy (NCBI): domain Eukaryota; kingdom Metazoa; phylum Chordata; class Amphibia; order Anura; family Pelobatidae; genus Pelobates; species Pelobates fuscus. Next base: position 425,912,718 of record NC_086317.1, on the reverse strand, counting down.
AAGCAGAGGGCTCGTTGTCCGAGGAGGAACCCTCCATGGACACATTAGATGATATCCCCCTTGCCGGTGGCCTGCATATGGAGTCCTCGGATGAGGAGGAGAGCACCCCAGCCACAACGGGTGATATTAAAACACTGCTCCGTGATATCCGCAAGATGTTTCAAGCAGACCTAGCGATTCTACGAGAGGATATGCTCTAGCTTACAGGGAGAATTAAGGCCACGGAGGAGATATCCACCCACATCAAGGCCAAGCAGGCCTCAATTGCCGCAGAACAGAAACAGTTTCATGTAACCCAAGCCAACATGGCACAAAAGATGGCAGAGAATGAAGACTGCAGCAAAAACATTAAAATCAGAGGAATCCCTTCCACAGTGGAGCAGACAGAACTGCCACAATTCCTGATACGCCTGTTACAACACATACTTCAATACAAGCAGGCTAAAAATATCCTTGTGGATAATATTTACAGAATCCGCAGGCAGGGCAGGCCACCCCAGCAGGCACACAGCGATGTCATTGTGCAGTTCGTCATGCACTTGGACAAGTCGGCAATCATGACAGCGGTCAGGGACTTACCCTCCCTGTCATTCGAGCAACACACCCTGGCATTTTACAACGATCTGTCAAGACCCACCATGCTCTGGAGGCAATCAATGCGCCCTGTTACCAGTGTGCTGAGAAAGAAGAAGATTTCATACCGCTGGGGCTCACCACGCTCCTTACAGGTCACCGTGGAGGGAACTGTCCATAAGCTTACTTTGCCAGCAGAGAGCCAACAGTTCCTAACCCAGCAGGGCATCACTACGCCGGCAGAACTAACAAAGGACAGTCCTCAGAGACACCAATGGGATGTAGACAACATCCCTCTACAGCAGTTCCAGGGGACTGAAACAAAGGGACTGCCAATACCTGGCATTGCTGATGCACTGGATATTCACCCAGTATCAGGCCCAGTAGTACACCTTCACTAGTCACTGTCGGTTCTAAATCCCGGTTCATGCTACCTTTCCTTATGTTATTTTTTTATATTAGTTTGGTATATTATTTTCCCAGCTGAGTTAAGTCCGTGGAAGTCCGTGCATTATCTTAATAAGACATAGGCCACTAGCCATCTGTAGCTGGACCCCAATGCAGACAGCGGCACGCACAGACAAGCCAAACACTCTCATGGCATACATAGCCTGTTCAAGCCCCTACCAATCCCATCTCCAATTTACTTACTTTAACATTACGGCCTGGGCGACTGTCAAACACGGTACAGAATGGCAAAAGCGGAGACGTGCTCAATGCCGACAGTGGAGCATGTGCACCCCATACGAGAGCACGGGCCATCACATTCCCAACCATTCACCACACACACCTCTGAGCCTTGTAACGTGCGGATTGTTCCCGATTGGTGTGCTATTACTTTGTGGAACGTTTCGCCGAATGGTTCTCGGAATATCGTCGTTCTTGTGGCGAAATAGGTACCATAGGAATGAATGGAAAAATGTTCAAAGCTAGAGTGGGAACTGGCAAAAGCTGAAAAATCAGGACATGATTTCTAAACTGCCACCAGTCCCTCATTTTCAGGCCCACCTACACAAATCTTATATCAAAACGTTCAGCTATCCCTGCTGCCACTAAATATGTCCACGGCTAAGCCATAGTCCTGATAGTTTTCACAATATGACCATTTGTTTGCAACTCACGCCGTCTATTGACATTCATTGAAACTCCACTCTGCAAAGCTCACATTTGAAGGGCAATTTCTAAACTGCGACTGTGCCTTTATTGTTAATATCTCAGAGACATACTATGCATCAAAATGTAGGTCTGGGTCTTGTGATTCTCACAATATAAAGCTCTTCGCTGTAGGATGTATAGTTTTTAAAATACGACCATTTGAAGATGGCAACCGCCAAAATACTCTGACCTGTGCCAGGCTGTAGCAGCAAGTGATGTCATAGACAAAGCCTTTTGTACACCATGTTTTTATAAATGTATGGTTTAATGTAACTGTGCAACAACGTTGCAATTAAATGTGCTATATAAATGATAACAGTTACTCCGCCCACTCCAGTTGTAGACTACTGGTGGAGGCAAGAACACTTTACAATTTCCCCAGAAATTTTAGCTTTTCTAGTTGTACCTTTTACTGTATAATCAAATCCACAACTAAAATAAAGAATAAAAAAATAAAATACAATAATATACACGAGTAGTGACATTATGTCACTTAGTATGAGTAACCTGTGATATTATCCTACATTGTATACACATTTGGAATATCTACTAAACAAATATTTCTTTTTAATTTTAATATATCTACATATATGTTTGGCTTCTTAGGTTCAAATATGGGTCTCATAATCCCCAACCTGAACCTTATTGCAGTTGAATATCATTTAAAGAAAGGGGAAAACATTATTTCTATTATAATAGGAATAGATATATGTCACTATAGGAGGCAATTAATTGGGGGAACACTTAATCAAGAAAACACACTAGGTCTATATTGACATTTAGTCCTTTTGGAGTTAATGTCTGCATTTTGTGTAAGCAGTATGTCTCCCATTGTGCCAGGTTTTTTTTTTATCTCTATCTCCCCACCTCCAGTGGGGCTGGATTCTTTCTATATCGACACAACTGAGACCCTTTAAATAAAACTGGGGGCAACTTACACAGACACTGCATCCACTAGACACACTGCATCCATCACACACACCCTACATCCACTACACACACCGCCTCCAATATACACACACAGACAATATATTCAATACACACACTGAATACAATACACACTACATCCATGACACAATAACAGATGCAGCATCCATGACACAAAGGCAATATCTACGACACACAGACGCAGCATCCACGACACACAGACGCAGCATCCATCACACACAGACGCGTCATCCATGACACACAAACAGAGCATCCACTGAACACTACACAGTGACTATCATACACACACTGCATCCACTACACAAACAGACATTGCATTCACTAAACACACTGCATAACATAATGGATGTTGGCGTGCTTTTGGTGCAAGGCGGGGGGGGGGAGGGCAGCATTTCTTCCTTGGACTCAGGCAGCACAATGTCTTGGGCCGGCCCCATAGGTTTATATAGGAAACTGTACAGCAAGCTGATCACACACAAATGGAGTTACTCCACACCTCTCTTCTAGAAACTACATTTTGTTTTATACGTTTTTAGAAAGCTTGAAGGAATGCGGGAAGATGGTGACTAATAATACGATTGTTGCAGTTCTGCATAGACACGGTACAGTTTAGCTAGTTTCTTTAGCTAGTTAACTTGTTATACTTAATTTGGGGAAATAATAATAATATTTTACTGTTTATTCTGTGCATGTCCAAGATGGTTGGATTTTCAAAAGCTGGCTTCACATTCCAGGTTTACTGTGCTCAGTAAGTCAAACACTTCTTCCAATCTGACATACTAAAACAGGTTGCAAGAGAATACTGATACTTATTACTATAATTATTATTGTTTTTTTATAGCACCAGCTTATTGCAGCTCTTTACAATAGTATAACATGGGAAAATGTTACAATAAATTAGATCATTACAAAATGTTGTAGGAACAATAGGTTGATGAGGACCCTGCTAAAAAGAGCTTACAATTTGGAGAATAATGGACAACAACTCAATTAGCTTGCCCTTTAGTGTGTTCTGCTCAGTTCTTAAGCTGGTTTTAATTCAACTTGTGCCATACAGAGAGAACCTAAACCATTTTTATGTCAGACTGACACAACCCAAAAGGGTGATACAAATCAGAAATGTAGGCCAGCTCTTGCCGACTTATGGCCAGGGAAGGGCACATAAATGCCTCGGTGTCCGGTGGGGAAACTTGCTGTCTGCACGTTATATGGGTGCAGCATTGCCATGGTAACCCACAACAACTCTCTGAATCAATGAGAAGCACCAAATCACAAGGGAAAGGTCCTTGTGGCATTTGCACCTGCTGGAGGAACAGACCACAAGCTTCCTTGCACATTGGGTTTGTTGGGGAGACCCTCTGATCGCCTCATCTGACCCTTTTGGGTCAAGCAATCTAGCATTAAATGCAAGGACATCCAAAGGTGCTGACCCTTGTTGTAGACAGACCCTTAGCCTACACTCAGCTCTGAGAGTGGCTTAGAACTGCACTACTAAGCCTGCCCCTCAGAGCTGTCAATCAGACAGCTGCAACTCTCACTTCTGACTGCCTGGTATCAGTTTGCTCCAACTTGACTAAACTCTCTTTCTTCACTGGACAGAAAGATTGAGCTTTGGACTAATCATACAAGGACCGCAGCTCTGCTGATTATAGCACACAGCCTGATTTATTAAATATACATTAAGTTGTGTATAATCTGATAGCAGCCTCAATATGTCTGCTATCAGTTAATAGTGATTAGTAGAACTCCTGCCAGGAATTAAACTACTAATCTCGTAAAATATCACAGTCAGTGATTTAAGGGACAATACAAGAGTAGAATGTAAAGCATCTGATGGTGGCATCTTTTCCTGATGAGTGGAGGTTTGTCTGCAGTTGCAGATGGCCTCTCCAAAATAAAACAACTACAGGAAACTTTGATGGTAAGTGTCCTTTTTAAATTTGTAATATTTTATGCTTTTTTAATGATTTTTATTTTGCAATCAAAATAGGAGGTCACTTCCCCCATAGTTAAGTGTTCTTGCATAGCAAGACCACTTAATGTTATCTCACATATATATTATTATTATTATTCTTATTATTCTTATTATAGCCAAATTTGCCACCCTAACTCCTCCCACAGTTTTTACACTACATAGACAAAAATATACCAAAACGTGCAGATTGTTCCCGATCGGATTGCTATTACTTTGTGGAACGTTTCGCCGAATGGTTCACGGAATATCGTCGTTCTTGTGGCGAAATTTGTCCCATAGGAATGAATGGCAAAGCTAGAGTGGGAGCTGGCAAAAGATGAAAAATCAGGACATGATTTCTAAACTGCCACCACTTGCTCATTTTCAGGCCCACCTACACAAATCTTATATCAAAACGTTCAGCTATCCCTGCTGCCACTAGAAATGTCCACGGCTAAGCCATAGTCCTGATAGTTTTCACAATATGACCATTTGTTTGCAACTCACGCCGTCCATTGACATTCATTGAAACTCCACTCTGCAAAGCTCACATTTGAAGGGCAATTTCTAAACTGCGACTGTGCCTTCATTGTTAATATCTCAGAGACATACTATACATCAAAATGTAGGTCTGGGTCTTGTGATTCTCACAATATAAAGCTCTTCACTGTAGGATTTATAGTTTTTAAAATACGACCGTTTGAAGATGGCAACCGCCAAAATACTCTGACCTGTGCAAGGCTGCAGCAGCAAGTGATGTCATAGACAAAACCTTTTACACCTGCTAATTTTTTATAACTGTATGTTTTTTTTTTTTTTTTTTTTTTTTTTTTTTAATTCTTTATTTTTGGTGTGCATAAAAGGTTTACAACGTTACTTGTATGACCACAACAGTCGTCACAAGCGCAAATTTCAAATAGAAGACAGAGATGTGGTATGCGAGGGACATGCACCCATTTTTGTGTTATAAGCTCGCTTAACATCGTGACATCAACAAGTTGAACAATATATGAACAATAATAAAAGGTGGGTACATGCTTGAGTAGTGGGGTATTATCAGAATTGTGCCATAAGAGTTAGTGCTATAGTAGTGTGCTTAAGCTGTAGGATATTCGCACACTGTAATGGGGAGAAACTACGTTGGCCTTTCGTTTTAAACTGAGGTTACGTGGGCGCGCATAGTAAGTGCTTTAGAGTGAACGCTAGACAAGGTTACGTCATGGTGATGCAAATAGGTCTTAGATATTCTAGCGATGAAGAGTATAGCAATACAAAAAAGAAAATACAAGAAGAAATTATAAGAAACAAAGAGCATGATTTGAGCTGAAACGTAACCTCTATTTTGATATGCCTATTCATGTAGATAGGGAGTACACGTCCCAGTGGCGTGTTCCCTAAGTAGCCGAGGTGAGACTGCGGCTTAAAAGTATGTACGTCTTTACGTTTTACAGAGGACAAAGATAGCTAAATGTTACTGTTGTCAGTTACGAGATGCCCTATGTTCGGCTAGGCCGTTGTACTGTCGGGGCAGGGTAATTATTCATATAGTCTCGCCATAAGTATATGGATGGGTGGGCGTAAGAATGCGTCCCGTGTGTAAATCATATAGAAGGCTCTACAGTAAAAATAAAAACAAAAGAAAACAATACATTCTAAGTAAAGTCACATTTACAGTACTAAGATCATTATGTGACCTGAACGCTATTTCCAGTTGCTGGGCTATATATTCAAGCATGCTATTCCATATGATAGGCATAGTAAGCTGGTTAAAGGCTTGCTATCTAGTATTATAGTTTACTAATAAACGACCTGTTGCTGAATGAAGGGTCTGCTATGGCTAGAGCTTAGGCACAGCATCTTAACAAAAAAAACAGAGACTCAGTAATTAACAGTAGGTACTCGTCTTGGGAAAAAGGTATTAGGGGTAAATAGGAGTCTAAACTTGAAGGGTGCGCCCAAAGGTCAGCTCCCATGCAGGATAGCGTCCGGGCAGTAGCAAAGTTCACATGGTGTGAGTGTGGGCCACGGCTGGATGCCGGATGATGAGGCAGTCCCCATGTACCTAGCCGATACCCGTTCTGGAGGCCGTGGTTGCAGATCTGGAGTGGGACGTCATTCTTGGTGATCCAGGAGTGTCGGGGGATGAGGCTCCGGTAAGTGGGTCTGTCTTGTTTATTGGGCAAGACACAGTCCCGGTCTTGGTTCCATCCGTTGGTTGTGGCTGCGCGCTGTTGTGGGTCCGCCGCCATTGCCCTGGGGTTGCTGCCTTTTTTGGCTTGAGGGTCCCCGAATTAGGTGAGTGGCTTGTGCGGAGGCTATGTACGATCCCGCTTGGTTTCCACGTAGTGCCTTGCCATATTGCTCCGCCAGGGTCCTTCTGAGTGCTGGATGCGGTTAAGCACCCCTGCTGGTGGGAGATGGGCCGATAGTGTAAAGAGGCCTCCCCTGCTGCAGGCCAAACATAGGCCTCTCGCGTGCGCCTCTGTGGGTTGCACAGCGGCGGACCGCGTTGAATAGCTCTCCGAACCCGTCGGGGCCTGGGCCGGCGGTGTCTGAGGCGTGGTCTGCGGTCTCTGAGTTTGGGCAGAGCCCCTTGTGCCCCTTGCTGCTTTTTGCCGGTCTGTGGCCTGACTGTGTGGTTCAGAGCCGGTGCGTGTGAAGGCATGGCGGTGGACAGTCGAGGGATCCTTGTGGCTGCTTGGGCCTGTGCTATAATGGTCCACCACCGGGTCCAAAAATGGTCAAAGGCCGCTGCTATGCGGTCCTCCTGGGGGAGCTCGCTTGTCAGTTGCGTCGGTACAGATTGGGTGCGTTGAGGCCCCGGAGCCCGAGCAGCAGCCGCCATCTTGGGTTCCGGATGAGGGGTGAGTGCTCGCAGAGTTCTGTGTCCCTGAGGAGGGTGGACCGGGATGACCCCCGCCGGTCCGTAGGGGGGGGAACGTGGGCTCAGCAGGGTATGTGCCGGATAGGCAAGCGGCGGGAGAGCGGCCGTCTCTCCCGCGCCGCCCGCGTGTGTAGGCCGCATGTCGGCGCCGGGCAGTATCTCTGCTTTCGAGGTGTCTGTAGGAAGGTCTCGGTGTCCGCCGCCCGGTATCAGCTTTGTAAGAGCCCAGTTAGGGTGCCTTTTTGGTATAATCCGCCTTAATAGCGGTTCGGCTCAGGAGCTGTTGCTTTGTGCGTCCGTTGCTCTTAGCGGTCAGGCCCCGCCCCCTCTATAACTGTATGTTTTAATGTAACTGTGAAGCACTTTGGGCAACAACATTGCAATTAAATGTGCTATATAAATAAATACTAACAGTTACTCCGCCCACTCTAGTTGTAGACTACTGATGGAGGCAAGAACACTTCACACAATTTCCCCAGAAATTGCAGCTTTTCTAGTTTACATTTATCCTCACACTGGGTAATACAAACAAAGATTTGCAAATTTGTATACATTTTCTGTAAAATGCATTCAAAATTTTGTTCACCACCAGTGGAGCGCCACTCATGTGGTTCTCTAAAACCAGCTTCTAAATTAAGGATGTTCTAGTTAAAGCGAATCTGACTGCGTTTCAAAACTTAACATGATTCAACTTGAAAGATTGCACAATTTTTTTTTAGGTTTAAATCCTAGGTTATTCATAGAATGAAGGCACAGTCGATCACCTAACATAACTGGTAGTTTAAAATGCTATAGAAGCAAAATGATTTATTGAAAAGGACAGGTATAAAGATGATTAATGTACTAAGCAAAATATTAAACGTCAAATATATAGATCACCTTACATGTAAAAAATTTTAAATGTCAACTGACTAAAATAATACCGCAGTCAGTATTCTCTGAGGTTTTACTTCCTGCCTATCTGCTGCCCTTTGCACAAAGCAATACACGTAAGAATGTATTCAGACGTAAGGTGTCTTTTGAAGAGAACTGTTAGCATTTGTGGTATTATAATGTCAGATGTATTTGACACCTTGAACCCATGACAGTAAATTTCACCAGCAAAAAATTATATATTTCCCTTAGAGACAGAGAAACCGTATTAAGCAGGAAGAGGTTTCTATTTGAAATAATCTGAAATTTTAATAGATCCATTTTAAGTCATCTTTTTAAAAAATTACTGCTGTTGAAGATATTTTCTGTTTATGAAGAATTGTCAGCTCTCAAAGTCCCTCAACAAAATACAAAATCATGTTTTGCCTTTTCTGGAGGACTTAGTTGATCTTTTGGAATATAATCTCATACTTCCAATGGGCCCCTTTTTAGGAGGGACAGTCCCTGAGGTGGACGCAATTCCCTTTGCCTTTGCTATCATAATGTCCCTCTTTTCTAAGAGATCCATATTGTTGGCATGTCTGAACTGTGTATAACAGCTCCACAGCAGTAATATTTACAGTAATATGTATTAGCAATAAATGGCCAGGGCCACCAGGGACTCGGGAGACAGCAGGCAGACTGATTAGTTGGGCCCTCGGTCCGTGACCGTGGGCCCGACACCAGGAGGGGGCCAGGCGACTTGCCCTGTATGTTGCCGGGCCCCTCCATCAGTCTGCCCTAGAGAGAGCCCACAAACCTGTGATCTGCAGCTCCGCCGGGTCCAGAGCTGCAGACCATGTGATAGATGTCTCATAAGCACCCAGAGCATTACCATGGCAACACTCTAGCAGCTCATGAGACTTCTATCATATGGTCTGCAGATCGTAGAGTTAACCCACCGGACCACCAGGGAGAGACACTGGACCACTAGGGAATTTAATAAAGTTAGCACACAGCCCTCCCCACAATGTAACCCCTTATCTTCCTGTCCCCCCCTACACTGTAACCCCTTCTCTCCTTGCCCCCTCCCTACTCTGTAACCCCTTCTCTCCCTGCCCTCCTCCCCACACTTCAAACCCTTCTCTCCCTGCCCCCCACACTGTAACCCCTTCTCGCCCTGCCCCCCCACACTGTAACCACTCCTCTCCCTGCAACTCTCCATACACTGTAACCCCTTCTCTCCCTGTCCTCTCCCCACACTATAACCCCTTCTCTCCCTGCCCCTCCTGACAATGTAACCCCTTCTCTCCCTGCCCCCTCCCCACTCTGTAACCCCTTCTCTCCCTGCCCCCCCACACTGTAACCCCTTCCTACCCTGCCCCTCCCCACTGTAACCCCTTCTCTCCCTGCCCCCTGCCCACATGGTAACCTCTTCTCACCCTGCTCTCCTCCCCACACTGTAACCTGTTCTCACCCTGCCCCCCCCCCACTGTATCCATTTCTCACCCTGTCCCCCACGACTGCAACCCTTTCTCACCCTGCCCCCCCATTGTAACCCTTTCTCACCATGCCTCCCCCACTGTGCCCTTTCTCCCCATGCCCCGCACACTGTAACCCTTTTCCCCCTGCCCGCTGCCCACCTTAACCCTTTCTCACCCTGCCCCCCCACTCTGTCACCAACACATACATACTCCCTCCCACACTGTCCAGTGGCGGATCCAGAGCCTGATCTCGGGAGGGGCACTTGTAGATTATTTTAAAAAAAATAATCCTGGCACAATAACCACTACAGCTCAGTGTAGTAGTTATGGTGCCAGTAGTGCCAGGATCCCACCCCAGAGTAAGTAGTCATACCGTTTAAGAACAGTTTGACAACTTACCTGGGGCCTGCTGGGATATAGGGCATAGGAGAAGTGGTGTGTGTTAGGGGTGAAGTGTGTGTGAAAGGTGCAGTGTGTGTGTGAGCGGTGAAGTGAGTGTGAGTGCGTAAGGGTGACAGTGTGTGAATGGGGGTACTGTATGTATGTGTGGGTCAGTGTGTGTATGGGGGGCACTGTGTGTATGGGGGGTCGTGTGTGCGTTTGGGGCAATGTGTGTATGGGGCAGCAGTGTGTGTAGGGCACTGTGTGTGTATGGGTGTGCAGTGTGCGGGGCAGTATGTGTATGGGGCAGTGTTTGTGGGACAGTGTTTGTGGGACAGTGTTGTATGGGGACAGTGTTTGTGGGACAGTGTGTGTATGGGGGCAGTGTTTGTATGTGGGGGCAGTGTGTGTATGGGGTCAGTGTGTGTATGGGGTCAGTGTGTGTAGTGTGTGTATGGGGCAGTGTGTATGGGGGGGAGGGGAGGAGGGAAGGGGGGCTTTTTTAATAAAAAAAACAAAAAATGTATTTAATAAAATATATTTATGCCCCCCCTCATGGGGGGGGGGGGGGGGCGGAGGAGGGAAGGGAGGCTTTTTAATAAAAAAAAAAAAAATCAAAATGTATTTAATGAAATATATTTATGTCCCCCCTCCCTTCTTACCTTTATTGAGGAGGAGGGGGGACATTTCTGGATCCCTGGTGGTCCAGTGGTTCCAGTGAACTCTAGCCCGCGCTCCAGGGCTAGAGTTCACTCTCGCGAGATTTGGAGCGTTGCCGTGGTTACCGCGGCAACGCTCCAAATCTCGCGAGAGGAGGACCCGGAGGAGCTGCTGGTAACAGCTCCCGGGTCCTCTCTCCCTCCCTCCCCTGCCGGCTGTCAGTACAGTGCCTGCGGACCGGGGAGGGAGATCACTGATCACTCTCCCCGATCCGCAGGCACATTGCAGGGCTGGCGCTTGGGCAATGCCAGCCCTGCACTAGCCGGCAGGGGGGAATCTCGGGGGGGGGCAATTGCCCCGTTGCCCCCCCCTGGATCCGCCAATGACACTGTCACCCTCACCTCCTGTCTCTGTATGTATGTGTATCTGTGTGTCCTTTTGTGTCAGTGTATGTGTATTTGTGTGGCTGTGTGTATTGTGTGTATCTGTGTACATGAATGTCTGTGTGTGTGTGGAAAACTAGGTGTCATTGTGTGTATGTCTGTGTGTATCGGTGTGTCAGTGTGTGTATTTATGTGTCTGTGTATTTGCATGTGTGTCAGTGTGTGTCTCTATATGTGTGTGGAAGTGTATACACTTCACACAAATGCACACCTGCATTCAAACACCAACATTCACACACAAACTCCATACAAAACATGCTTACATTCCAACACAAATTGTGTATATGTATATTTTATATACACAATATACACACACTGCATCCACTGCACACACACTGCATCCACTGCACACGCACTGCAATCAAATTCAAACATTACATACAAACACACCCCTGTAAAACACTAAAATTATATACATCCCTTCATTCAAACACCAACAATACACACAAAAAGCACACCTGCATTTTAAGTCCAACACTACATACAAACACCCCTGCATTCAGATGCGAACATAACACACAGGTATACCACTACATTCCAATGGTAACAGTACATACAAATACACCCATACATGCACACATACACTTTATACAAAAACATGCTTACAAATGCTCAAACACTGCTCACAAATATTACCCAGCAACGATGGACAAATGGTAGATCCCCAGCTGGCATAGCATTGTTGAAGTTCTCCGACAGATGGGGATCTACCTTTTGGCCACACTTGCACTAGAGGGGGGCCCAGAAAACATACTTGCACCACTAGGATAATTAATGTGGGGTGCCTGGATGAAAGAACTTCTGATTCTGATTGAGTCTTTGAGTAAGCCTCTAAAACAGATTACCATGATGTGTCCTAAGTTTCTGCCTCTAAATTAATAATTGATAATTATTAAAACTGCCATGATACCTACAAGTATGCCTCTAAAACTGCCATGATATAACAAAATTATTGCTCTAAAACTGCCATGATTTCCCAGAATTAGGCCTCTAAAACTGCCATGATATGCCAATTTCATGCATCTAAAACTGATTGCCCTGGTGTTACAATTTTATTCTTCTAAAACTGATTGCTGTGGTGTGCCAATTTTATACACCTAAAGTTGCCATGATGTGCCAATTTTATGCTTTTAAGACGGATTGCCATGGTCTACTAATTATATGCATCTAATGCTGATTGCCATGGTGTGCCAATTGTATGCCTCTATGTTCGTTTTTAAAATTTGCATTAAAAGCAAGTGGGTTTTTGAAAAATTACAGTTTTCCAAAGTGGATCTCGGCCCATAAAAGTTTGGGTAGCCCTGCTCTAGCGTATTGTGGAGTTGAGTAGTTCCTAAGCCTGGACACCTGTTAGATCATTACCTAATTGGCTTTTATTTTCCTTTGGGTCCAAAGTTTCTTGCTAAAGAAACCATGGTGCATTCGTCCAGTTATTTCCAAATGCTGCAGCATCAAAAGACTGGCAACTTTCAGCACCGGGGATTGGGTAAAGGTATATTCAGGAACCATAACCACCACTTATTGTAATGGTTATGGTGGAAGAAAATATCATGCTCTGAATGTTGTCCCATTAGTATTAGTCACATAGTCAATATGGTTTCAAGTGTATTGAGAAAGATAGGATCCCCACCACCCAAACACCTTTTTGTCCACAAAGTTTCACTTCCTCCTTAATCATTCAAAATACCCTGAACCACAACCCAAAACCACCTGCCTAATATCATGCAGGTGCCCCTTGTGCTACCAACATAGCACTGATGCGTAGAGGCATGGACTCCACAACACCTTTAAATGGGTCCTGTGGTGTATAGCGTCAAAACATTAGCAGCAGATCCTTTAAGTCCTGCGAGGTTGGGCTTTCATGGATTTGTTGTTCCAGCACAACCATAAATGCTCAATTGAAATATGATCTGTCAAATTTGGAGACTAAGGCAACCTTGAACTCTTGTCATGTTCCTCAAACCATTCCTGAACCAATGTTAGCAGTGTGGCAGAGTGCATTATCCTATAGAATGAGGCCACTGCCATCAGGGAACAACATTGCCATGGATGGGTGTACGTGGTCTGCAACAATCTCAAGATTGGTAGTGCGTGTCAAAGTGAATAAATGCCAGGACATAAGGTTTCCCAGGAGAACATTGCCCACTAATATTACACTGCCTCTGCTGCCTTCTTCCAATAGTGCATCATGCTGCCATCTCTTCCCCAGATAAATGCCGCACATGCACCCAGCTTTGCTCCCGGATTATCATATTAAAATATAATTTTCAGTTGACAGTTGTCCTTTAAACACATAAGGGCTTGCTTCTACTCAGATGGTCTACTTTGACTTGGCATAAACCCGGAATGTGTTATGAATGGACTGACATTTGTACGGAACAGTTAAAACCCCCCACAAATAAATCTTTGAAAAATGAATAACATTACTTTTATTGTAATAGGCATCTTTATGAAAAAGGGACACATCAAAATTCCATCTTATTTATAGAGCACATTTTACATCCTTGAAAACTTGTGAAGTTAATTATGTAACAATTAGCGAGACACTTTCTTTTGACAGCAATATTGTATAAATTCCTGCTTGTAGGACGGCTCTTTTAAACAATAGAAAATAATCAGTAAAATGGCCATTATGTGAAAGTTGTTGTAGCAAGCACGCCATAATGTCTGTACATGTAAGAACGCTGCAGAGTTATTTTCCTTGAGAAAAGAAAAAAAAAACTCTTTACAATTCCCTCTTTAAAACTGCATTATTCAGTACTGCTGTGATAAATCATATTTGCATAATTGTTTTCCATCAAGATGTGCTCTTTTATTTAATTTCATCATGACATTGCCTTGTTGGAAGCTCAAGTAACTACTACTAATAAATATGCAATGAGAGACTCATCTGTAATTCTGCAAAAGTACCCAGAAGACATTATGCAATAAAGCTACACGAAGAATTGCTTGTCATGTTTCAAATGCTCAGGCATCAGAGATGTTTCATCACACAGTACAGAAATGAAAAAGGTCTCTAAGCAATGCCCTTATTATAAAACTGGTGGATAACAGAAACTGCTCTTTGCTCCATATTTATCAACAGCCGGGGAAATCTAACCTCAGAGAAAACGTCCAGTCCCTGTGCATTAACAAATAGCCATCACTTCTCCAAAAATTACATTATATTAAACATTGGAAATCACCCATAACTCACGTTTACCTTTTTTTCATACCATGCACCATTTTATTTCAAATGTATATAAAATACTTAAAGGGACACTTTAGTCACCAATACAACTTTAGTTTTTTTGTGTGTAGATCATGCTTTGTAGTCTCACTGCTCAATTCACTGCCATTTAGGAGCACGGCGCGGACCACGGCACGGTGAAAAGCTAGAAGGTGAGAAAGGTAGGGCAATCCCTGGGATGTTCGGTAATTGGTTGCAGGGATTTAATATCTTTGCAAGTATCCTAGTGCGTCATTTCCCAGAGCGGGCCCACCCATTGTTCGGGTACCTCGACTTGATTTGGGGGACATACAAGGTGTATGGAGGACAATGCTGGTTTAAATATGGCCACCAAAAGATGGCGGCGTGCTCGGGCATGGGTTTTGAGGTGCAGGACGGCAGCCTATGGCTGCTACTCATGACCCCATGCCGCCGTCTCCCTTTCCAGGGACTGCTGGTGTGCTATCCAGTATGTTGGCTCTTCAATGAGAGCCATTGTAAGTGGTTGAGCTTCTGCAGATTTAGGCATGAGTGTGCCCACTGCGGAGGAGCACATCTGGCGCTGTGCTGCTTTAAGAAGGGCAGGCCCAACGCAGCAAAGGGCATTGGTTGGGACAACGTTCCTCGTTGGGAGGACTCTGTTGACCGCGGTAAGGATGCGCCTATGGCTTGACCGTTATCCTAGGCAGGGCGTAGCCGATGTGTTGTTCGACAGGTTTACGTTGGGTTTTTGGATCCCATTTGTGGAGTCGGAGGAGGGTCAGTGTGCAGTCAATCTGCGGTTGGTTCGGGGTAAGGAGGATATGTTGCGGGACAAACTGGAAGCTGATGTTCGGCGGGGGCGTATCGTGGGCCCCTTTGATTTCCCCCCTTTTCCCAACTTTAGCGTTTTCCCCCTGTGTTTGGTTACAAAGAAGGAACCTGGGGCTTTCAGGTTGATTCAGCATCTGTCATACCCAGCGGAAGGGTCGGTCCATGACGACATTGACAAGGAAGTGTGTAGGGTGCGCTAAGCGTAATTTGACGCAGCATTGCAGCGGGTACGGTGAGCAGGTGAAGTGGCGTTGTTGGCCAAATCGGATATTGAATCAGCGTTTAGACTGTTGCCGGTACACCCGGCTTGTTTTCATTTTTTGGGGTGTTTTGGGGACAGGTTTTACTACTATGGCATGTGCATGCCTATGGGCTGTGCCATTTCATGTTATTATTTCGAACTGTTTGCTTCATTTTAGCAGTGGGTAACAGCTAGTGTGTCAGGCCTGGGGTCCTTGACTCATTATTTGGACAATTTCCTTTTTGTCTGACCTAATGGTTCACAGGATTGTGTTTCCTTGTTGCAGACTTTTCAGTGCATGACGTCCGATTTTGGGATACCGGTTTCGGAATACAAGGCAGTTGTTCCGGTACCGGTCTTGTTTTTCTTAGGTTTTGAAAACTCTGTTTGGATGATTTTTCGTCTCCCTAACGAAAAACTGGTGATTTTGTTGCGCCTGGTGGATTTGGTCCGGTGTTCTATCAAAAAACCCTACCCCGTGAAAATTCCCTACCCTCGTCACTTCCGGTGACGCAGCCGCACCGGAAGTGACCCTCATCCAATGGAGGAGGAGGGTGTGCGCCGCCGCGGAGGGCGCACAACAACTAGGCTAGGTAGGGATTTTTCACGGGGTAGGGGAAATTAACGCCACAGTGCGCACACGCGGCAAAGTACTCCCGTCGGAGGTACAGCGCGCGTGCGCACTAGTGGCAAGGGAGAGAGGCTTTAATCCGACGATCAGAGCTCGCCCGTGCGCAGTATAGGGGTAGGGAATTTTGATGGCTATTAGCCCTGTGAGATCTCCCTACCCCTATACTGCGCATGCGCGAACTCTGATCGTCGGATTAAAGCCTCTCCCTGCTCCCAGCACTCTCAGCCATCCAAGATTGAGGGTGAAGTATGGTGGGACGGTGGGTGTTTATGAGCATTATATTGGGGGGGTCTGCGCAGAATTGGGGGGTCTGTGCAGAATTGGGGGTCTGCACAGACCCCCCAATATAATGCACATAAACACCCACCGTCCCACCATACTTCACCCTCAATCTTGGATGGCTGAGAGTGTTGGGAGCAGGGAGAGGCTTTAATCTGATGATGAGTCCGCGCATGCGCAGTATAGGGGTAGGGAGATTTCCCAGGGCTAATAGCCATCAAATTTCCCTACCCCTATACTGCGCATGCGCGGTTTGTGAAGCGCTCCCTTGCAACTCGTGCGCACGCGCGCTGTACCTCCGACGGGAGTACTTTGCCGCGCGTGCGCACTGTTGCATTCATTTCCCCTACCCCGTGAAAAATCCCTACCTAGTTGGTGTGCGCTTGCGCGGCGGCGCACACCCTCCTCCTCCATTGGATGAGGGTCACTTCCGGTGCGGCCGCGTCACCGGAAGTGACGAGGGTAGGGAATTTTCACGGGGTAGGGTTTTTTGATAGAACACCGGGGGTCTAAGAAAGTCCAACTGCGTCAGATGCAGGTGTTGCTGGGTCACCTGGTCTTCACATGTCGAGTTCTTCCTATGGGGAGGATGTTCTGTCGCTGGTTGGCGTGAGGGAGCCCTATCATTACATCCGGGTGATGCGACGTCTGCGGACGGATTTGCTGGTATGGAGTTCCTTCTTCAGCTGCTACAAAGGGCATTCATCCTGGTTGCAGAAAGCTACCCCCAACTCAGCGTTAGACCTCTTCACGGATGCATCAGGTTTGGGGCATACTTTCAGGGTCAGTGGTGTGCGGAAGTGTGGCCTGACAAATGGCGGTCCTTGGCGCTCGTACGGAACTTGACGTTTTTGGAGTTATTTCCCATAGTGGTCTCCCTGGAACTATGGGGTGAGGACCTCAGAAATCGCACAGTGGTCTTTCACACGGACAACATGAGTGTTGTCCATGTGATCACCCGGTCGTCGTTATCCTCTCCTCCAGTTTTAGCGCTGCTGCGACATCTGGTCCTGCTCAGTTTGCAATTTAATATGTGGGTTAAACCTTGTCATGTCCCGGGGATGGAGAACGTGGTAGCTGATGCCTTGTCTCAGTTGCAGTGGGACCGTTTTCGGGAGGTGGCACCAGAAGCTCAGCTGATCGGTCGGAGTTGCCCAGCGTCCTAAGGGAATCTCGATTTAAAGGTCTGATGGGCTTGGTAACAGATTCCTTGGCAGAGTCCTCTTGGCGGATTCTGTCAGTTTTGCCCTTTGTCTGTGCATTAGAGTTTGGGTCTCGCCTTCTAGTTGTCTTTTCTTTCTGTTTTTTGGGGGCTTTCCATATTGCTGAGTTAGTAGTGCCTAACCGGCGGTCGGCTTTGCCGTTGTCTCTTTCAGAGGTGCGGTGGTCGGAGTCATCAGTCGATATTTTCCTGCAGCGGTCCAAGATGGACCGAACAGCACGCAGTGCATAGATATGTATTGGGGCGACGGGAGGAGAGGTCTGTCCTGTTAGCGCCTTTCAGGGGTTCTTGCATGTCCAGTCGTAGATAGGGGGCCCCCTGTTAATGCATGAGGATGGGTCTCCGCTAACTTGTTACCAATTCACGACAACGCTCCACAGGGCGTTGTTGGCCTGTGGGTATGATGCGCAGGGGTACTCGGCACATTCTTTTCAGATCGGGGCCGCCACTCAGGCGAGTTTGCTGGGCTGCTCGGCAGCGGAGATTAAGCGCATTGGTAGATGGGAATTGGGTTGTACATTAGACCTCATTTGTTGTAATGTTCTTCTCGTTGTAGGTGCAAGTCCCCATTATGTCTGGATTTTGGGGCATTCCTTCCTATATTGGGCTGCTCGCCAAGCGGAGGAACGCACATATGGACGAAATTAGTTTTTTTTCTTTGAGATAGCACAGGTTAGATGGAGGGGCATTAGGGGTCTCCTATGGCAGCAGGTATATCCGGAGTCCGTAGCGCTACGCAGATTTGTCTCGGAGCCAGTTGTTTTGGTTATTCACACTGGCGGGAACGATTTGGGGAGCTTAGGACAGTGGTTCTTATCCACGCGATCCGACACCACCTGTGTTTAGCATTTTTCCCAGATCTCACAATGGTTTGGTCGAAAGTGGTCTCCAGGCTGTGCTGGCGCATTGCCGCACGCACGCGGGTTGAAGAGAAACAGCGCAAGCTAAACATAATGGTGGGAAAATTTGTGCGGTGGCTGGGAGGTGTGGTTGTCAGGCATGTGGCGCTGGAAGGGACAACCAAAATTTGATGCACAGGGACAGGGGCCACCTCAATTTGATCGGGTTGGACATATTTAACTCTGGCCTTCAGACAGGGGTTGAGGCTGCACTGTCTGCATGTGGTGCAATGGCGACAAGGGGCAGCAACTAACATCGTCATCGCGGTGGCAGGAGTCCTGGCCAGCGCAGTCATAAGCGGAAGAAGGTGCCGCGTAGGCTTGGGGAGTCGCAGCCTGTTCTGGACTTGGGGAGTCGCAGCCTGTTTAGCGAGATAAACCTGTCTGTTGGTGAAGCATCCCAACAGTCGACAGTGGTGAATAGTTGCTGGCATTGATTATCAATAAAGCTGTGGCCGTTGCTCTTACCCAACATAACAAGGCCTGATGTGTTTTATTGGGCAACAGGTGGGGGTTGTTCCTGGAGGTAGTCAGCAGTCAGAGACATTCTAAAGAAAACAGAATTTGGAATAAAAGAAATGTAAACATTGGATGACTCTTTACAGGTCTTTATAAGTCACATGCAGTGAGGTATGGCTGGACTGTATAAACAAAGTAATTTAACTCCTAAATGGCAGAGAATGGAGCAGTGAGACTGCAAGGACATGATTTATACACCAAAACTGCTTCATTAACCCCTTAGTGACCAGACTGTTTTTCAATCCTCTTACCGTTAAGGTCCAGGGCTGTTTTTACATTTCTGCGTTGTTCGCATTTAGCTGTAATTTTCCTCTTACTCATTTATTATACCCACACATATTATATACCGTTTTTCTCGCCATTAAATGGTCTTTCTAAAAATACCATTATTTTCATCATAGCATATAATTTACTATAAAATAATTATAAAATATCATAAAAACTCTTTAAAAAAACAAACTTTTTCTAACATTGACTCCTAAAACGCATCTTACAACTCCTAAACAGATCTCCACATCGCACCTAAAATGGCAAAGATGGAAAGACCTGAATTTGGGGTCTGGGACCGGCAATACCCTATATTGCAGTTAGATACAAAGCAGTTAGATACACGGTAGCAGACACCCGCTGTTAACACGTACAACCATAGGTTACACAAACGCGTTTACATGGAAATGTTCCTAGGACGAAAGACGCACATTGGAAGTTGGGATCCTCATAGCGTTTCGTCTAATTTGGTTGGACACTGCTAGGTATATTACTGTATCATTAGGCACATAAGTGTCTATAATTAACCATTAAAGTGAGTAAAATGCCACACGCAGATCACCGACAATACACTAGGTGAGCATTGCTACTAAGGAGTATAACACAACACGGGACAATATCTATGCAACACACAGGTACGGTGATTCACTAGAAGGTAGCTCATCCACCCAACAGGGTGATGTTCGCTCCCCATCAATGGTAAATGTATACCAATACTCACTGTCTATTGCTGCCTAATTGCTACCTGATAAAATATTGGTACTCGGAAAAGTATGATAAGTAACGAACAATGACGATCAAAACTTAATGACAGCCAGTGACAACCTGTTAATAACCTGTAACTGATATTCTCACTGTAACTGATATTCTCACCGGAATGAACAACGTTATAACCTGTGATATGTATACCCTGTAAATACGAATGTGTATATATGTAAATATGTAACTCTGTGAACCTGTGCATATGTAAATACTGATGTTTGTGGGCTTCCCCTTTTCCCCCCCACCCCTTTTTCCTTTTTGTACCCCATATATATATAACCTCAATAAAATTCAAATTGAAAAAAAATCTTACGCATCTACAACCGCCAAAAAAGAACCAATGCTAAATAGTTTCTAAATTTTGTCCTGAGTTTAGAAATACCCAATGTTAACATGTTCTTAGCTTTATTTGCAAGTTATAGGGCTATAAATAGAAGTAAGACATTGCTGTTTTAAAATGATATTTGTTTGTGTGTTAAAAATGCAAAAAACAATTATGAACGCTAAATTTGGCCAGTGTTTGTGACTAAGTGGCTACTAAAAAAGACTGTACATACCCCTTTTGCAATACATTGGGTTGTCTTCTTTTGCAAATAGTATGCCATCATGGGGGTAATTCTCATTCCTGGGCTACCATACGCTCTCAAAGGCAACATAACCAATCTGGCAAATTTCAATGTGAAAAAATGGAAAATCAAGCCTTATATTTGACCCTGTAACTTTCAAAAACACTATAAAACCTGTACATAGGGGGTGCTGTTATACTCGGGAGACTTCGCTGAACACAAATATCTCCTTGAGATTTCTCTCGTTTTCAAGTATGTCCTGGGACCACAAAACATTGCATTGATACAATAGGATACAGTATTACAAAAACAATATTAATACACAATATATACAAAAACACGATATATATATATATATATATATATATATAGAAAGCACAATATATACAAAAACACACTATATAAATATATATATATATATATATATATATATATAAATAAATATATATATATATATATATATATATATATATATATATATATATATATATATATATATATATAAATATATATAGCCCGTGTTCTCCACTTTCTAATACAAAATGCACCAAAGGCTTTTTTTTGTGCACTTGTTTCCCATCATTGTATCTTTCTTGTATTCATTGCTGGTCTCCTCCATGTCAACATTGCCCCACCACTAATTTTTGAAATAAGTGTACTGTCATCTTTATCTCCTTTCCATGTTACTTAGTCAAACTTCACTACTTTACCAATCCTTACAGTATATTCATGAATCCTTTAGGATTAATTTGAATAACTGAACCTTATCTAGACGGCTTTCAACAGTTGCCCACAAAACTATGGAAAATCTCTAACTTCTGGGTCCCTCCATTCATGTTTCATAAATAACCTAAATATGCCATTGGTTCATATCTGCACCCTTAACTCTTCAGGACAAGTTGAAGACTTCCCACATCGTCTAGAATGCCTCACTTCACCTCCTCAGAATTTCTTCTAGCCTCCAGTCTTTAAGAAATGCATAAATACTATTCTTCAGTGAATCTTTTGTACTTATGGTGTCAACTTACTGCACAGTCACTCCCCTTCAGTAGTCTAAAACTCTGTCATATCACTCCACATGTTCTACAAGTCAGGTGTACCTTATTTTGATCAATAATAAACATTTTGTTCATTTTTATTTTTGTGTAAGGTTACTCTTCCTCAAGAATATAAGTTGTGAAACTATCATCCTATCACTGGCCTATCATGGCTTACCCTTACTCATACTGCTGTGCAGAGAGTAATGTAAGCTGGTACGCAAAAATGACAACAACCGGAGCCTCAACTTCAGGATTAAACCATAGCCAAACAGTTTAACACTTGAATGTAAGAAAGTGGCCAGAAACTTCTACCCGTGTAACAACTTAAATGAGCTTACTTTGTTGTGGGAGGGAAACTTCAACATTTGGTTTAAGAAATTACATTTTGTTTGGAAAGCAATTTTTTACCATGAGCATAGAAGTGAAAATGTCACTAAACAAAAAAGTAGGAAAGATTATTGCCCATGGTAAACAGTGATACATGACACGCATGAGAAGAAATTGTTGACTACAAATTACTTGTAAATAGTACATGTCAAGCTCGGTGTTTGCTCTCTTTCCATATTAAGAATTTCATCATATACTATCTATTAACCTGTTTTTCTAATAGTGTCCACCTACATCCAGGACATATACTAACAAGGAGCAATTAAAAAAAGAAAAAAAAAATGTACAAATGAGAGGTGCCTGAAAAAATTTGCAATAACGAACATTGTCTAATTTAAAAAAAGTTTGCGTTTTTACCAAAAAAAAAAAAACGAAATAGTAAATATAACTCTACTCCTGTGGTAAACACTGCATTCAAACGTGCATAAAAAACAGAAGCACAGAATAACGTGTTAAAAACCACTTTGCTTTGAATTATGTGTTGTCGACCAATGCATTAAATAATAATAATTTGTTAAAAATATATGCGGTATTATAACATTTGATAAAAACTCACTCTTATATAAGTTACTACTAAATGCAAAAGTGTAGTAATTATTTATTGATGTGTATTTTTATTTGCACTTTGTTAGTACATGCGTCCTTTTGATGTTCACAGAGGACATTCTCTGATTCCTGTTCCACGAGGAACCTTCTCACTGAAGGAAGAGTCTCAACAGACTTTTTATGACATGATTTTATGTCTATTCGTTCTTCCTTTACTTTTCTTCACTTTTCAAAATTCTCCAACCTTTCCTTCTACGATATTCCTGAAAATGAAACCCTATTTTCTTTTGTTTGAATTTCTTTCTAATGTGAAGTTTTCGTTGAAATGTTTAATAAGATTTGTATTCTGCACAAGAAATATATGAAATATTCTTTGCAGAACAACAGGGCCTGATGCAGTTGCAGCGTCATATTGTGCCATGTCTCAAATCAAGTGGTGTGGGAGAAAATAATTCAATTACTATGCGCTGTGCTTGATGTCACCTCCACCCTGCAGCAGAAAAGGTAACTGGGAATCTTATCAGAACAATATCTTCTATCTGCTCAAACACAGTAATATTACAGGACACAAGTCCAGAAAAATAAGAAACATCACAATATCACAGAAAAGTTTTAAACCCAAAGGCTGCAATAAAAAATACAGTCAAGCCAGTCCACCAAACTTAAAGGGAAGCTGTAATAATTTTGTATCATTATGTACAATTCAAGTTTGCATGTACTATATGTAATACATACGTGTAAGTAACTACCTAGTTTTAGTGTTTTTCTAGCTTATCCTTACACATGGGGACAGCCATTTTGAAATTCTCGTTGGTTCATCCTTCCCACAAAAACAGTGATGAGGGACATGTATCATCACATAAGCCTGTGTTTCTTATCCTTTTACGGAGAAGTTCCGCTGCAGGTCTGAAAAGAAAATCCTAAGTACCGCTGCCTTGAGAAAATTATTTCTATTGAATGAAATACCAAATGAAATGTGTAAAGAATTTGTTTATGTTAAGAGCCGTGCACACTTTTTAATTGTTGTTGGGTTTTTTGGGGGAGGTTTTGTATTAAAATTATTTTTGTTTTCTTTTTTGATTTCTTATTTCTTCAAAACATAACTATATGTGGACATGCCATGATGGATCCATTCTGGATCCATATACCCAATAAGCCATTGTCAGCCATGGAATCTTCTGCCTATTTAAAAAGTTAATGAAAGCAGCATACTCTGGAGGTGGTGACTGCCCCGCATGGCTAACCTTGAAATTTGCTGAACAGCCATAGTCCTCCTTTCCTAATATCCTATCATTGTGGTGGGAGCATACAGAGATGGCACTCCAATCTACCCAATGCATTCTATTTAGTATTACTAATGTTTGGGCCACTAAGTGCCAGACAATAAACCTTTACCTAATTTTAGAGATAAGTGAGTAATAATTTCTAGTATTTAAAGTTGTGAACATCAAAGTTCCTTAAATGTAGCCAACAGCCATACTGTTTGAGACTGCCGATGCAACAGAAATATATTAACCTAACTCTGTTAACTACCTCCTACACAGTAAGCCATTAACTATCTTGAATTTACTGACTCAATAATAATAATAACTGGAAAAGCTACAATTTCTGGGGAAATTGTGTGAAGTGTTCTTGCCTCCACCGGTAGTCTACAACTGGAGTGGGCGTAGTAACTGTTATTATTTATTTATATAGCACATTTAATTGCAACGTTGTTGCCCAAAGTGCTTCACAGTTACATTAAAAATACATTTATAAAAACATTAGCAGGTGTACAAAAGGCCCTGTCTATGACATCACTTGCTGCTGCAGCCTGGCACAGTTCAGAGTATTTTGGCGGTTGCCATCTTCAAACGGTCGTATTTTAAAAACTATAAATCCTACAGCGAAGAGCTTTATATTGTGAGAATCACAAGACCCAGACCTACATTTTGATGCATAGTATGTCTCTGTAATATTAACAATGAAGGCACAGTAACAGTTTAGAAATTGCCTTCAAATTTTAGCTGGCTAGAGTGGAGTTTCAATAAATGTCAATGGACAGCGTGAGTTGCAAACAAATGGTCATATTGTGAAAACTATCAGGACTATGGCTTAGCCATGGGCATTTTTAGTGGCAGCAGGGATAGCTGAACGTTTCGATATGAGATTTGTGTAGGTGGGCTTGAAAATGAGGGAGTGGTGGCAGTTTAGAAATCACGTCCTGATTTTTCAGCTTTTGCCAGCTCCCACACTAGTTTTGAACATTTTGCCATTCATTCCTATGCGACAAATTTCGCCACAAGAACAACGATATTCCGTAAATAGTGTTGTCGCGAACCTGAAATTTTCGGTTCGCGAATGGCGAACGCGAACTTCCGCAAATGTTCGCGAACCGGCGAACCGCGCGAACCGCCATTGACTTCAATGGGCAGGCGAATTTTAAAAACAACAGGGACTCTTTCTGGCCACAATAGTGATGCAAAAGTTGTTTCAAGGGGACTAACACCTGGACTGTGGCATGCAAGAGGGGGATCCATGGCAAAACTCCCATGGAAAATTGCACAGTTGATGCAGAGTCTGCTTTTAATCCATAAAGGGCAGAAATCACCTAACATTGACACCTGTCCTCAAAGCCCAGCCCTGATACACACTGACACAGAGCAGAATAGAGACTGTTCCCCCTACATAGGGTCACTTGGCAGATATGGATTGACACCTGTCCTCAAAACCCCTGATACACACTGACACAGAGCAGAATAGGGACTGTTCCCCCTACATAGGGTCACTTGGCAGATATGGATTGACACCTGTCCTCAAAACCCCTGATACACACTGACACAGAGCAGAATAGGGACTGTTCCCCCTACATAGGGTCACTTGGCAGATATGGATTGACACCTGTCCTCAAAACCCCTGATACACACTGACACAGAGCAGAATAGGGACTGTTCCCTGTCCACAGAGACCATGATACACACTGACACAGAGCAGAATAGAGACTGTTCACCGTCCACAGAGACCATGATACACACTGACACAGAGCAGAATAGGGACTGTTCCCCCTACATAGGGTCACTTGGCAGATATGGATTGACACCTGTCCTCAAAACCCCTGATACACACTGACACAGAGCAGAATAGGGACTGTTCCCCCTACATAGGGTCACTTGGCAGATATGGATTGACACCTGTCCTCAAAACCCCTGATACACACTGACACAGAGCAGAATAGGGACTGTTCCCCCTACATAGGGTCACTTGGCAGATATGGATTGACACCTGTCCTCAAAACCCCTGATACACACTGACACAGAGCAGAATAGAGACTGTTCCCTGTCCACAGAGACCATGATACACACTGACACAGAGTGTCCGCGTGAAATAGGGCCGTGAGTAATGACGTCACGGGTAGCCTGCCCATAGTATCTGACATCTGAAACGTATTGGGATGGAGATGCTTAATTGTTCTCCAAAATGCTTGACACCACCCCATAGTGAATCTCTGCAAACTTTAATACCATCAGAGGAGAAGAATGTGGCAGCCCACTGGGATTATTCGAAAAATTTCAAATTGGTGATTTTCCAGACCCTGGGGTTGACATTAGTCCAGATTTACATCTTGTGACCCATGAGGATGTTCCAGGCACTACTTGTGAAATAAAGACAGATAATAAAGTGAATGATCCTTCTCCTTGGGACTTGCACCCTGTCGTTGAAGGTGGAGTAGGCAATGGCAAGAGCATGCTGTGGGTAGTCAGTGCAAACACTCTCTTCCCGGTGAATAATGAGGAGACTAACTATGATGACGTTATTTGCGTTGAAAGTAATGATGCCAGAGATCTTTTGAAACCATATGGAAGGAACGAATTGGTTAAAAGAAAGGCAAGAGACCACCTGCATATAGACAAGAATACGCATAAGAGAAAGAAGAGAACAGGTGAAAAAGATTATTAAATATTTAAAAAAAGATTAAAATTAAATATTTATTTTAAATGTAAAGCTTAACCTATTGTTAAAACAGATATGAGTGGTGGCACTGGGCAAATAGGCACAGTATCCAATGTGAACCTCACACAGAAGCTGGCAGGCAGGCAACTGCTCTTCTATTACAGTGGAAACGAAATTTTGGTTGTAAAAGCACGCTATAGAGACACCAGATATGATTGGCAACTGTCAAAGCACGCTGGCACAAATCTGCAGAGCACACGCTGAAGTAGGCCTGAAACACAGACGCTTGCAGACAACTAACTGCTCTTCTATTACAGTGAAAAAAAAATATTTATTTTAAATGTAAAGCTTAACCAATTGTTAAAACAGATATGAGTGGTGGCACTGGGCAAATAGGCACAGTATCCAATGTGAACCTCACACAGAATCTGGCAGGCAGGCAACTGCTCTTCTATTACAGTGGAAACAAAATTTTGGTTGTAAAAGCACGCTATAGAGACACCAGATATGATTGGCAACTGTCAAAGCACGCTGGCACAGGTCTGCAGAGCACACGCTGAAGTAGGCCTGAAACACAGACGCTTGCAGACAACTAACTGCTCTTCTATTAAAGTGAAAAAAAATTATTTCTTTTAAATGTAAAGCTTAACCAATTGTTAAAACAGATATGAGTGGTGGCACTGGGCAAATAGGCACAGTATCCAATGTGAACCTCACACAGAAGCTGGCAGGCAGGCAACTGCTCTTCTATTACAGTGAAAAAAAATTATTTATTTTAAATCTAAAGCTTAACCAATTGTTAAAACAGATATGAGTGGTGGCACTGGGCTAGTGGGCACAGTATCCAATGTGAACCTCACACAGAAGCTGGCAGGCAGGCAACTGCTCTTCTATTACAGTGGAAACAAAATTTTTGTTGTAAAAGCACGCTATAGAGACACAAGATATGAGTGACAACTGTCAAAGCACGCTGGCACGGGTCTGCAGAGCACACGCTGAAGTAGGCCTGAAACACAGACGCTTGCAGACAACTAACTGCTCTTCTATTACAGTGAAAAAAAATAATTTATTTTAAATGTAAAGCTTAACCAATTGTTAAAACAGATATGAGTGGTGGCACTGGGCAAATAGGCACAGTATCCAATGTGAACCTCACACAGAAGCTGGCAGGCAGGCAACTGCTCTTCTATTACAGTGGAAACAAAATTTTGGTTGTAAAAGCACGCTAAAGAGACACCAGATATGATTGCCAACTGTCAAAGCACGCTGGCACAGGTCTGCAGAGCACACGCTGAAGTAGGCCTGAAACACAGACGCTTGCAGACAACTAACTGCTCTTCTATTACAGTGAAAAAAAATTATTTCTTTTAAATGGAAAGCTTAACCAATTGTTAAAACAGATATGAGTGGTGTCACTGGG
Organism: Pelobates fuscus; assembly: GCF_036172605.1. Lineage (NCBI taxonomy): Eukaryota > Metazoa > Chordata > Amphibia > Anura > Pelobatidae > Pelobates > Pelobates fuscus. The sequence continues at coordinate 425,884,654 of NC_086317.1, read as the reverse complement.
CAAATAGGCACAGTATCCAATGTGAACCTCACAAAGAAGCTGGCAGGCAGGCAACTGCTCTTCTATTACAGTGAAAAAAAAATATTTATTTTAAATGTAAAGCTTAACCTATTGTTAAAACAGATATGAGTGGTGCACTGGGCAAATAGGCACAGTATCCAATGTGAACCTCACAAAGAAGCTGGCAGGCAGGCAACTGCTCTTCTATTACAGTGAAAAAAAAATATTTATTTTAAATGTAAAGCTTAACCTATTGTTAAAACAGATATGAGTGGTGGCACTGGGCAAATAGGCACAGTATCCAATGTGAACCTCACACAGAATCTGGCAGGCAGGCAACTGCTCTTCTATTACAGTGGAAACAAAATTTTGGTTGTAAAAGCACGCTATAGAGACACCAGATATGATTGGCAACTGTCAAAGCACGCTGGCACAGGTCTGCAGAGCACACGCTGAAGTAGGCCTGAAACACAGACGCTTGCAGACAACTAACTGCTCTTCTATTACAGTGAAAAAAAATTATTTCTTTTAAATGTAAAGCTTAACCAATTGTTAAAACAGATATGAGTGGTGGCACTGGGCAAATAGGCACAGTATCCAATGTGAACCTCACACAGAAGCTGGCAGGCAGGCAACTGCTCTTCTATTACAGTGAAAAAAAATTATTTATTTTAAATCTAAAGCTTAACCAATTGTTAAAACAGATATGAGTGGTGGCACTGGGCTAGTGGGCACAGTATCCAATGTGAACCTCACACAGAAGCTGGCAGGCAGTCAACTGCTCTTCTATTACAGTGGAAACAAAATTTTGGTTGTAAAAGCACGCTATAGAGACACAAGATATGAGTGACAACTGTCAAAGCACGCTGGCACAGGTCTGCAGAGCACACGCTGAAGTAGGCCTGAAACACAGACGCTTGCAGACAACTAACTGCTCTTCTATTACAGTGAAAAAAATTTTTTATTTTAAATGTAAAGCTTAACCAATTGTTAAAACAGATATGAGTGGTGGCACTGGGCAAATAGGCACAGTATCCAATGTGAACCTCACACAGAAGCTGGCAGGCAGGCAACTGCTCTTCTATTACAGTGGAAACAAAATTTTGGTTGTAAAAGCACGCTAAAGAGACACCAGATATGATTGGCAACTGTCAAAGCACGCTGGCACAGGTCTGCAGAGCACACGCTGAAGTAGGCCTGAAACACAGACGCTTGCAGACAACTAACTGCTCTTCTATTACAGTGAAAAAAAATTATTTCTTTTAAATGGAAAGCTTAACCAATTGTTAAAACAGATATGAGTGGTGTCACTGGGCAAATAGGCACAGTATCCAATGTGAACCTCACAAAGAAGCTGGCAGGCAGGCAACTGCTCTTCTATTACAGTGAAAAAAAAATATTTATTTTAAATGTAAAGCTTAACCTATTGTTAAAACAGATATGAGTGGTGCACTGGGCAAATAGGCACAGTATCCAATGTGAACCTCACAAAGAAGCTGGCAGGCAGGCAACTGCTCTTCTATTACAGTGAAAAAAAAATATTTATTTTAAATGTAAAGCTTAACCTATTGTTAAAACAGATATGAGTGGTGGCACTGGGCAAATAGGCACAGTATCCAATGTGAACCTCACACAGAATCTGGCAGGCAGGCAACTGCTCTTCTATTACAGTGGAAACAAAATTTTGGTTGTAAAAGCACGCTATAGAGACACCAGATATGATTGGCAACTGTCAAAGCACGCTGGCACAGGTCTGCAGAGCACACGCTGAAGTAGGCCTGAAACACAGACGCTTGCAGACAACTAACTGCTCTTCTATTACAGTGAAAAAAAATTATTTCTTTTAAATGTAAAGCTTAACCAATTGTTAAAACAGATATGAGTGGTGGCACTGGGCAAATAGGCACAGTATCCAATGTGAACCTCACACAGAAGCTGGCAGGCAGGCAACTGCTCTTCTATTACAGTGAAAAAAAATTATTTATTTTAAATCTAAAGCTTAACCAATTGTTAAAACAGATATGAGTGGTGGCACTGGGCTAGTGGGCACAGTATCCAATGTGAACCTCACACAGAAGCTGGCAGGCAGTCAACTGCTCTTCTATTACAGTGGAAACAAAATTTTTGTTGTAAAAGCACGCTATAGAGACACAAGATATGAGTGACAACTGTCAAAGCACGCTGGCACGGGTCTGCAGAGCACACGCTGAAGTAGGCCTGAAACACAGACGCTTGCAGACAACTAACTGCTCTTCTATTACAGTGAAAAAAAATAATTTATTTTAAATGTAAAGCTTAACCAATTGTTAAAACAGATATGAGTGGTGGCACTGGGCAAATAGGCACAGTATCCAATGTGAACCTCACACAGAAGCTGGCAGGCAGGCAACTGCTCTTCTATTACAGTGGAAACAAAATTTTGGTTGTAAAAGCACGCTAAAGAGACACCAGATATGATTGCCAACTGTCAAAGCACGCTGGCACAGGTCTGCAGAGCACACGCTGAAGTAGGCCTGAAACACAGACGCTTGCAGACAACTAACTGCTCTTCTATTACAGTGAAAAAAAATTATTTCTTTTAAATGGAAAGCTTAACCAATTGTTAAAACAGATATGAGTGGTGTCACTGGGCAAATAGGCACAGTATCCAATGTGAACCTCACAAAGAAGCTGGCAGGCAGGCAACTGCTCTTCTATTACAGTGAAAAAAAAATATTTATTTTAAATGTAAAGCTTAACCTATTGTTAAAACAGATATGAGTGGTGCACTGGGCAAATAGGCACAGTATCCAATGTGAACCTCACAAAGAAGCTGGCAGGCAGGCAACTGCTCTTCTATTACAGTGAAAAAAAAATATTTATTTTAAATGTAAAGCTTAACCTATTGTTAAAACAGATATGAGTGGTGGCACTGGGCAAATAGGCACAGTATCCAATGTGAACCTCACACAGAATCTGGCAGGCAGGCAACTGCTCTTCTATTACAGTGGAAACAAAATTTTGGTTGTAAAAGCACGCTATAGAGACACCAGATATGATTGGCAACTGTCAAAGCACGCTGGCACAGGTCTGCAGAGCACACGCTGAAGTAGGCCTGAAACACAGACGCTTGCAGACAACTAACTGCTCTTCTATTACAGTGAAAAAAAATTATTTCTTTTAAATGTAAAGCTTAACCAATTGTTAAAACAGATATGAGTGGTGGCACTGGGCAAATAGGCACAGTATCCAATGTGAACCTCACACAGAAGCTGGCAGGCAGGCAACTGCTCTTCTATTACAGTGAAAAAAAATTATTTATTTTAAATCTAAAGCTTAACCAATTGTTAAAACAGATATGAGTGGTGGCACTGGGCTAGTGGGCACAGTATCCAATGTGAACCTCACACAGAAGCTGGCAGGCAGTCAACTGCTCTTCTATTACAGTGGAAACAAAATTTTGGTTGTAAAAGCACGCTATAGAGACACAAGATATGAGTGACAACTGTCAAAGCACGCTGGCACAGGTCTGCAGAGCACACGCTGAAGTAGGCCTGAAACACAGACGCTTGCAGACAACTAACTGCTCTTCTATTACAGTGAAAAAAATTTTTTATTTTAAATGTAAAGCTTAACCAATTGTTAAAACAGATATGAGTGGTGGCACTGGGCAAATAGGCACAGTATCCAATGTGAACCTCACACAGAAGCTGGCAGGCAGGCAACTGCTCTTCTATTACAGTGGAAACAAAATTTTGGTTGTAAAAGCACGCTAAAGAGACACCAGATATGATTGGCAACTGTCAAAGCACGCTGGCACAGGTCTGCAGAGCACACGCTGAAGTAGGCCTGAAACACAGACGCTTGCAGACAACTAACTGCTCTTCTATTACAGTGAAAAAAAATTATTTCTTTTAAATGGAAAGCTTAACCAATTGTTAAAACAGATATGAGTGGTGTCACTGGGCAAATAGGCACAGTATCCAATGTGAACCTCACAAAGAAGCTGGCAGGCAGGCAACTGCTCTTCTATTACAGTGAAAAAAAAATATTTATTTTAAATGTAAAGCTTAACCTATTGTTAAAACAGATATGAGTGGTGCACTGGGCAAATAGGCACAGTATCCAATGTGAACCTCACAAAGAAGCTGGCAGGCAGGCAACTGCTCTTCTATTACAGTGAAAAAAAAATATTTATTTTAAATGTAAAGCTTAACCTATTGTTAAAACAGATATGAGTGGTGGCACTGGGCAAATAGGCACAGTATCCAATGTGAACCTCACACAGAATCTGGCAGGCAGGCAACTGCTCTTCTATTACAGTGGAAACAAAATTTTGGTTGTAAAAGCACGCTATAGAGACACCAGATATGATTGGCAACTGTCAAAGCACGCTGGCACAGGTCTGCAGAGCACACGCTGAAGTAGGCCTGAAACACAGACGCTTGCAGACAACTAACTGCTCTTCTATTACAGTGAAAAAAAATTATTTCTTTTAAATGTAAAGCTTAACCAATTGTTAAAACAGATATGAGTGGTGGCACTGGGCAAATAGGCACAGTATCCAATGTGAACCTCACACAGAAGCTGGCAGGCAGGCAACTGCTCTTCTATTACAGTGAAAAAAAATTATTTATTTTAAATCTAAAGCTTAACCAATTGTTAAAACAGATATGAGTGGTGGCACTGGGCTAGTGGGCACAGTATCCAATGTGAACCTCACACAGAAGCTGGCAGGCAGTCAACTGCTCTTCTATTACAGTGGAAACAAAATTTTGGTTGTAAAAGCACGCTATAGAGACACAAGATATGAGTGACAACTGTCAAAGCACGCTGGCACAGGTCTGCAGAGCACACGCTGAAGTAGGCCTGAAACACAGACGCTTGCAGACAACTAACTGCTCTTCTATTACAGTGAAAAAAATTTTTTATTTTAAATGTAAAGCTTAACCAATTGTTAAAACAGATATGAGTGGTGGCACTGGGCAAATAGGCACAGTATCCAATGTGAACCTCACACAGAAGCTGGCAGGCAGGCAACTGCTCTTCTATTACAGTGGAAACAAAATTTTGGTTGTAAAAGCACGCTAAAGAGACACCAGATATGATTGGCAACTGTCAAAGCACGCTGGCACAGGTCTGCAGAGCACACGCTGAAGTAGGCCTGAAACACAGACGCATGCAGACAACTAACTGCTCTTCTATTACAGTGAAAAAAAATTATTTCTTTTAAATCGAAAGCTTAACCAATTGTTAAAACAGATATGAGTGGTGTCACTGGGCAAATAGGCACAGTATCCAATGTGAACCTCACACAGAAGCTGGCAGGCAGGCAACTGCTCTTCTATTACAGTGAAAAAAAAAATATTTATTTTAAATGTAAAGCTTAACCTATTGTTAAAACAGATATGAGTGGTGGCACTGGGCAAATAGGCACAGTATCCAATGTGAACCTCACACAGAAGCTGGCAGGCAGGCAACTGCTCTTCTATTACAGTGAAAAAAAAATATTTATTTTAAATGTAAAGCTTAACCTATTGTTAAAACAGATATGAGTGGTGGCACTGGGCAAATAGGCACAGTATCCAATGTGAACCTCACACAGAAGCTGGCAGGCAGGCAACTGCTCTTCTATTACAGTGGAAACAAAATTTTGGTTGTAAAAGCACGCTATAGAGACACAAGATATGAGTGACAACTGTCAAAGCACGCTGGCACAGGTCTGCAGAGCACACGCTGAAGTAGGCCTGAAACACAGACGCTTGCAGACAACTAACTGCTCTTCTATTACAGTGAAAAAAAATTATTTCTTATAAATCGAAATCTTAACCAATTGTTAAAACAGATATGAGTGGTGTCACTGGGCAAATAGGCACAGTATCCAATGTGAACCTCACACAGAAGCTGGCAGGCAGGCAACTGCTCTTCTATTACAGTGGAAAAAAATAAATATTTATTTTAAATGTAAAGCTTAACCTATTGTTAAAACAGATATGAGTGGTGGCACTGGGCAAATAGGCACAGTATCCAATGTGAACCTCACACAGAAGCTGGCAGGCAGGCAACTGCTCTTCTATTACAGTGGAAACAAAATTTTAGTTGTAAAAGCACGCTATAGAGACACCAGATATGATTGGCAACTGTCAAAGCACGCTGGCACAGGTCTGCAGAGCACACGCTGAAGTAGGCCTGAAACACAGACGCTTGCAGACAACTAACTGCTCTTCTATTACAGTGAAAAAAAAATATTTATTTTAAATGTAAAGCTTAACCTATTGTTAAAACAGATATGAGTGGTGGCACTGGGCAAATAGGCACAGTATCCAATGTGAACCTCACACAGAAGCTGGAAGGCAGGCAACTGCTCTTCTATTACAGTGGAAACAAAATTTTGGTTGTAAAAGCACGCTATAGAGACACCAGATATGATTGGCAACTGTCAAAGCACGCTGGCACAGGTCTGCAGAGCACACACTGAAGTAGGCCTGAAACACAGACGCTTGCAGACAACTAACTGCTCTTCTATTACAGTGAAAAAAAAATATTTATTTTAAATGTAAAGCTTAACCTATTGTTAAAACAGATATGAGTGGTGGCACTGGGCAAATAGGCACAGTATCCAATGTGAACCTCACACAGAAGCTGGCAGGCAGGCAACTGCTCTTCTATTACAGTGAAAAAAAAATATTTATTTTAAATGTAAAGCTTAACCTATTGTTAAAACAGATATGAGTGGTGCACTGGGCAAATAGGCACAGTATCCAATGTGAACCTCACACAGAAGCTGGCAGGCAGGCAACTGCTCTTCTATTACAGTGGAAACAAAATTTTAGTTGTAAAAGCACGCTATAGAGACACCAGATATGATTGGCAACTGTCAAAGCACGCTGGCACAGGTCTGCAGAGCACACGCTGAAGTAGGCCTGAAACACAGACGCTTGCAGACAACTAACTGCTCTTCTATTACAGTGAAAAAAAAATATTTATTTTAAATGTAAAGCTTAACCTATTGTTAAAACAGATATGAGTGGTGGCACTGGGCAAATAGGCACAGTATCCAATGTGAACCTCACACAGAAGCTGGCAGGCAGGCAACTGCTCTTCTATTACAGTGGAAACAAAATTTTGGTTGTAAAAGCACGCTATAGAGACACCAGATATGATTGGCAACTGTCAAAGCACGCTGGCACAGGTCTGCAGAGCACACACTGAAGTAGGCCTGAAACACAGACGCTTGCAGACAACTAACTGCTCTTCTATTACAGTGAAAAAAAAATATTTATTTTAAATGTAAAGCTTAACCTATTGTTAAAACAGATATGAGTGGTGGCACTGGGCAAATAGGCACAGTATCCAATGTGAACCTCACACAGAAGCTGGCAGGCAGGCAACTGCTCTTCTATTACAGTGAAAAAAAAATATTTATTTTAAATGTAAAGCTTAACCTATTGTTAAAACAGATATGAGTGGTGCACTGGGCAAATAGGCACAGTATCCAATGTGAACCTCACACAGAATCTGGCAGGCAGGCAACTGTTCTTCTATTACAGTGAAAAAAAAATATTTATTTTAAATGTAAAGCTTAACCTATTGTTAAAACAGATATGAGTGGTGGCACTGGGCAAATAAGCACAGTATCCAATGTGAACCTCACACAGAAGCTGGAAGGCAGGCACCTGCAATTACATTACACAGGAAAAAAAAAAAAAAAGCAGCCTAATGTTATAGCCCTAAAAAGGGCTTTTTGGGGTGCTGTCCTTACAGCAGAGATCAGATGAGTCCTTCAGGATTGTAGTGGACACTGAATACCCTAGCCTAGCTATCAATTTCCCTATGTAATCAGCAGCAGCTAAACTTTCCCTCCTCTCACTAAGCATGCATCTTCCGAATGAATCGAAAATGGATGCTGGGAGGGAGGTTGGAGGGTGTGGAAGGGAGGGAGTGCTGCTGATTGGCTGTAATGTGTCTGCTGACCGAGAGGCACAGGGTCAAAGTTTGCCCAATGATGACGAATAGGGGGCGGATCGAACTGCGCATGTGTCCGCCCGCCGCGGCGAACGCGAACACGCTAATTTCGCCGGGAACTGTTCGCCGGCGGACAGTTCGGTACATCACTATCCGTAAACCATTTGGCGAAACGTTCCACAAAGTAATAGCAATCCGATCGGGAACAATCTGCACGTTTTGGTATATTTTTGTCTTTGTAGTGTAAAAACTGTGGGAGGAGTTAGGGTGGCAAATTTGGCTATAATAAGAATAAGAATAATATATATGTGAGATAACATTAAGTGGTCTTGCTATGCAAGAACACTTAATAATAACAACGAGTCAATTAGCACTCATTTCTTTTAGGACCTTTTAGAAACAGATAAAAAAAAAAATCATTTTTATATTTGATTAAAGTAGGTTAAAAATCAAGCATCTTGTCCCTTTTTTTCCATAAGTAATTTTCTACTATTTTACCCTGAAACCGATTTTCTTTGCACGTTTCACAGTCATTTCCTTTTAGAAAATAATCAGCAAATGTTACACAGGTTCCAAAGCTCAGTTATGTCTAGATAAATGAGTCAAATCAGAACTAAGCCTTAAAGGTTTAACAGGCCAATGTTCCATTTAAGAACACATTTATTGGATCCCTAAATATCTTTATTTAAACACACCTACTGACCCATTTGCAGAATGTTTCTCAGTTCACTGTTTAATTTTGGATTGAAAATAATTAAAATATATATATATATATATTTTTTTTTTTTAAACTACTATCATTTGCTTTTGCCTCATCTTGTAGATGTACATTCATACTAGCAATGAAGAATGAACACCCCCTTAACACAGGATGTGGTGCAGCTGCTGACACAGACTAGATGTTTGGAGCAGATGGCCCACCTCCTCAGTGACACTGTAGACAGTGTTGACAGAATATGGAGATACCACCGTTATTAAAGCACCACTAAAGGTACCCAGAACACTTATGTGGAGAGCTAAGCATTTAGTAGGATACTATAGAGTTATGAATAGTTTTTCTTTAACTGTAATACAGTGGATTTGTTTCCAGGTCAACACTGGAGTCTAGCTCCTTACTTTATTTAGCTTTTTCTTCAACCTCCAAACATTAGAGACGCCAGCCGCTGCAGCTGTAAAGCATATAAGGGTTTCCATGTTTAACCCTTAAAGGGACTGTTCAGTAAATTGCATGAAAGTGTTTTACATACACGCCCATGATCACATATAAGCCTGTTTTGTCCATTTCTCTGTGCCCTGTCGTGGTTTCCATTTGGTTATACGAGAGCGCGTTTCTTGTATTGATTCTATTGTATTTGACCTTGGCTTCCCTTTTGACTATCTGATCTCTGTATTCCTTGACCTTTGGCTTGGCTCCTGACTATTCTGATTTCTTTGTTCCTGGACCCGTGGCTTGTTCATCGATTACGTTATTTCTACATCTTTTCTTTTCCCTGTCTTGTGGCTATTTACCTTCATACGTTAAATCCGGACATTCTAAGGCCCGGTAAGACATCTTAGGTATTTTCCTATTTTTTACATAAGTTCTGCGTGTTGGGCATCTACAATAATCCTGACACACACATACATACACACAGACAGACACAAACACACACACACGACACACATACATACAGACAGGCACACACACATACATACATACATATAGACACACACATACATACAGGCCGACACACACAGACACAGACAGGCACACTCACATACAAAGACACATACATACAAACAGACAGGCACATATACACACATACATACAGACAGACACATACATACAGACAGACACACACAAGACACATATACATCCAAAGACACATACATACATACATACAAACAGACAGACAGGCACACATACATACAGACATATACACATATACAAACAAACACATATATACAAAATGTTTGTCACACTACTGTTTCCTATCTTTTAGGTGCTGGAGGGTGACTTTCCCTGTGGTCCAGTGTTTGCTCAGGTTGATGGGAGTCAGAGTTCCGACTCTGACTCCCTCCTCTGCTTCCTCCCGCACAGGCTCTGTGTATGCTGGTAGGAGTGACAGGGGCAGTCACTTCCTCCCAGCGTGTGATCTCAATCCATACCCATCGGCTGGCCCTATCAGCATTTTAATAACGCCATTAAACGGTCTTTCTAAAGATACCCTTATTTTCATCATATCATATAATTTACTATAAAACAAATTATAAAATATGAGAAAAATTTAAAAAAACACACTTTTTCTAACTTTAAATCTGTTACGCATCTACAATCGACAAAAAACACCCATGCTAAATAGTTTCTAAATTTTGTCCTGAGTTTAGAAATACCCAATGTTAACATGTTCATGTGCTTTTTTTTGCAAGTTATAGGGCAATAAGTACAAGTAGCACTTAGCTATTTCCAAACCATTTTTTTTTTAATTAATACAAGCTACATTGTAACACTGATATCTGCCAGGAATCCCTGACTAACCCTTCATATGTATATATATATATATATATTTTTTTTTTAAAAGACAACCTAAGGTATTTAATCTGGGGTATTTTGACTCTTTTCATGCTCTTTTCATGCAACCATTTTACCACCAATCTATGCCAAATTTAAAAAAATAAAATAATTGGTCATGTTTTTTGACACACATAGCAATTTAAGAATACGTGTACGGAGAACTTAAAGGGTTATTGCCAAAGAACACCCTAATATGTGTTCAGCAACATCTCCCAAGTACAGTGATACCACCCATGTATTGGTGTGTCGGGTTCTCGGGGCTAAAAGACCTTATTGTGAGGGTGCGCATTCCAGTTTTCTTGGAATATTCACAGCTGGTAATCATGCACCCATGTCCTATTTGGGACATTTTTTAAGCCGGATAATGTAATTTACCCCCACCAAACCATATATTTTTGAAAGGTACACACCCTAAGGTATTCAAAACGGTGGTATTTTAACACTTTCCATGCACTAATTCTACCTCCAGTAATGTTATGTGTTACTGACAAAGAACACCCCAATATGTGTTCAGCAACATCTCCTGAGTACAATAGTGCCCCCAATGTACAGGTTTTATGTGTTTTTGCAAACTTATAGGGGTTTGCCGGTCCTGCATATAGCAACCCAGGAATGAGAATTAACCCCAGCATAGCATAGCATTTGTAAAAGTAGACAACCCACAGTATTCAAAATAGGGTGTGTCCAGTCTTTTTCAGTAGCCACTACTCACAAACCCTGGCCAAGATTAGCATTTATATTAGTTTTTTTGCATTTTTTTTTGTCAATCTGTTTTTTATTTGAGGCATAGTTGGTACAGTACAGATATGAGAAAAAAGAGTTATATCACTTGCATACAAAATCATATTAGAACGGATATACATAAGATACTATACTCTGCATTATTCAGCCTCTTTTTTTTTAATTTTTTGAAATAACAGGATTGTTTCCTGATTGTTTAGCCAGAATCGTGAACAAGCAGTAAAATTGCACTGAACATGTGTAACGTAATGCATCATGAGAAAAATAATACAGGTTAATGCAAGATAAACCTGTTAAGTTAATTCAGTAGAGCAAATTGGTTGGCAGTAGTTAATGCAAGGGTAACATTGTCAGGTGATGCAGTACTTGCAGTAGAAACAATTTTAATGAGTTAAAACTAGGCTTGTGTGCAATGCTGTGAGTATTGCTGAAATTTTGCCAACGGGCAATATCAGGCTAGGCTAACATTTTTTTTATTTTTTTTGTCAATCTCATTTATTTTGAGACATCGTGCCATGTAGTTCAGAAAACAAAAAGGAGTTAGAGCAAATTTACAGATATAAATAACACAGTAGTTATATATACTCCGGGGTATTCTGTCTCATTTTTTGTTATTTGTAAAGTAAACAAGCTAGACAAACATGTCGAAACTCGGGTAAGACAGTGCTGTATGGCACACTTAATATACTGATCAATAAAATAAACTTACATATTTAAACAAGATACTACCATAGCGAGATACTAGTGATTATTCTGATAGAAGGCTAAGCTAGTGGATAATCACATGGGTTTCAATATCAAAGACAACATGGGTTTACTACAGGGAGATCATGTCAAACGAATCTTATTTTTTTTTGATTGGGTAACTAAAATAGTAGATCAGGGTGGTGCAGTAGACTGGCCTTAGATTTCGGTAAGGCTTTTGACACCCTTGCACATAGAAGGCTTATCAATAAACGGCAAACTTTAAGTTTGTATTCAAATATTGTTGAAAAGGTAAGGCAGTGGCTGAGTGACAGGCAACAGAGGCTTGTAGTCAATGGGGTATATTCGAAGCATGGGCTTGTCACCAGTGGGGTATCTCAGGGATCTGTTACCGGACCCATTCTCTTTAATATTTTTATTAGTGATATTGCAGAAGGTCTTGATGGTAAGGTATGTCTATTTGCTGATGATACTAAGATATGTAACAGGGTTGATGTTCCAATAAGGATAAGCCAAATGCCAAATGATTAGGTAAACTAGAAAAATAATCAGAGCTTTGGAAGCTGATATTTAATGTGGATTAGCACAAGATAATGCATCTTGGACATAAAAATCCAAGGGCAGAGTATAGAATATTTGATAGAGTCCTAACCGCAACATCTGAGGAAAGGGAATTAGGGGTAAATATTTCAGATGACTTAAAGGTAGACAGACAATGTAATAGAGCAGCAGGAAATGCTAGCAGAATGTTTGGTTGCATGGGGAGAGGTATTAGCAGTAGAAAGAGGGAAGTGCTCATGCCATTGTACAGAACACTGGTGAGACCTCACTTGGAGTATTTTATGCAGTACTGGAGACCGTATCTCCAGAAGGATATTGATACTTTAGAGAAGGGATACAAAACTGGTTCATGGATTGCAGGATAAAACTTACCAGAAAAGATTAAAGGATTTTAACATGTATAGCTTGGAGGAAAGATGAGACAGGGGGAATATGATAGAAACATTTAAATACATAAAGGGAATCAACACAGTAAAGGAGGAGATTATTATAAAACAAGAAAAACTAGCACAACAAGAGGGGCAAAGGTTTAAAAAATTAGAGGGGCAAAGATTTAAAAATAATATCAGAAAGTATTACTTTACTGAGAGGGTAGTGGATGCATGGAAAAGCCTTACAGCTGAAGTAGTAGCGGTTAATACAGCATGTAATAAGCATGTGTGGGATAGGCATAAGGCTATCCTAGCTATAAGATAAGGCCAAGGACTAATGAAGGTATTTAGACTAGATGGACCGAATGGTTCTTATCTGCCGTCACATTCTATGTTTCTATTTAGGGGGAGGTACCAGGGCCCACCTGACAGTACACATTATTGGTTATAGTCCTTGGAGTCCTCTTTTAAACTTTTTCTATCTGGCAATATTTTAATGCATTATAAGTATACTTAATTAAAATAAAAAAAAGATTTAACAAATAAATAAAATTGTGTGACCTTATTATGCATCACAGTTTCCTGGAATGTCTCTTTAACTTTTTTCACTGATGTCGAATTCAAACAATCTATAATAACTAGCCCTTGAATTAATCCTGCTTCAGAGGGGTCAAGGGATTGACAAGTTAAAAAGGCACAGCAGTCTGAAACGACGTCAGTTATCAACAGACAGAATCCCTACTTTGGCACTGATTGCTGCTCCAGGAAAGCTAGAAAACATCTGTATAAACAGGCTTATGGAAAACTGCACTTCTTGTCCTCCCTGGTGATGCTTCTGCTCCGGTTATGAAAGGAAATAAATACCACCACTGAGCAGCTGAAATTATATTACTGCACATGTTGCACAAAAACACAAGGTTCTATACAACCATCTCTGTCTACTGATGGAACAAGTTCTAATGAGGATTGCTAAAATGAAGAATAGAAAAACATTCTACCTTATATTTTTTTTCTGGCCAGATTGCTTTATTGCAGAATAACTATTTATAGTATTCTCATCTATCTTGTTGTAGGTTTTTTTTTTTTCCACATGTAACTGTTGTTGACCCCACAATCCAATTTGCTATTTTGATAAAAGCTTGTGACCTTTTTACGTTTGAACACTTTACTGCAAGGGTGTCTAAACTTTTTTCAAAGAAGGCCAGACTTGATGAAGTGAACGTGCGTGAGGGCCAACCATTTTGCCTGACATTCTTTGAACCATTAAAATTGAATGTAAATGAACTATTTTATGCAAAGTTTATTTCAAACAGCATACTTTTCATTTCATCTCTTTACTGCCTCTACTCTGTTTATTCCGTCTCTTCTCTCTTTATTCTGTCTCTTCTCTCTTTATTCTGTCCCTTCTCTCTTCATTTATTTATTTATAAAATATTTTACCAGGAAAGATACATTGAGATCTCTCTCTATTTCAAGTATGTCCTGGGTCCACAAATCATTGCATTGTTACAGTTAGTGCACAATAAAATACAAAAAAAATATTAATATACAATATATACAAAATTTAACATAGAACAGGTAGGAAATATATAATCAACCATGACAGGTGCATTCTGTTTTGAGGTACTTAAAGGACTTTAAGCTTAGGGAAGATTTTAAAGTGTGCGGGAGGTCGTTCCACAATTGCGGTGCTCTGTAGGAGAAGGAGGATCGGGCTGCTTTCTTTTTGTATTGAGGTAGACTAAGTAAAGTGTTGGTACTGGATCGGAGGTTATAGGAAGTGGGAACAGCCGGGGAAAGCATTGTGTTCAGGTAGGGTGGGAGTTTCCCAGAAAAGCTCTTAAACACAAGGCTGGAAAGATGAAGGGTGCGTCTGGATTGGGGTTGGGGTTGGGTTAGGGTTAGGGGTTAGGGTGAGGGTTAGGGACAGAGGCTAGGGTCAGGGTCAAAGGTTAGGGTTAGGGTTTCCCTACTGCCGGAGGTGTGTCTCCAGAAGTCAAAGGTCACCAGGTGTCGCTAGCCACACCTAGTGCTGGACACAGCTGGTGTCGCTGGCGGGCGCTTCGCTCCCGCATACTCCACCTAGTGTTGTCCCTTCTCTCTTTATTCTGTCCCTTCTCTCTTTATTCTGTCCATCTTTATTCTGTCCCAGCAGGGAGAAGGATCCAGCGACCATGCGCACCAAATCCGTCAAATCTCGTGACGTCCAAGAGATTGTGAGAATGCAGACTGAGGTCACTGCACGTCCATCTGCGTTCTCGCGATCTCTTGGCCCCCAGTGAATCCCGAGAACCGTTTAGGACCGCATTGTTCAAAGATACAGAGATCCCAGGGGTCCTGAGCGGCACTTGGGGATTCAATGGGGGCCACAACAGATAGATTTACCATATTAAATGTGGGGCCATATTAAACCGGAACGCGGGCCGCAAATTTCCCGCAGACCGGACTTTGGACATGACTGCTTTACTGGGAATTATTAGCGTGATTGTAATTATTGTAGATAGTCATAAGACTAGCAGAGCATCATGAGAGTTGCAGTTGAGCTAGGGGTCTACTTTTTAGACAGCCCTGGTGTTAGGGTTGCCATCGTTTTTGAAAAAACATATGCTGGACATGCTAATTTGCATAATTACTTTTATATGCATAACATCACAGGACACACCATCACCTGATATTGTGTAACATCAACATCTGAGGAAAGGGATTTAGGGGTGATTATTTCTGATGACTTAAAGGTAGGCAGACAATGTAATGGAGCAGCAGGAAATGCTAGCAGAATGCTTGGTTGTATAGGGAGAGGTATTAGCAGTAGAAAGAGGGAAGTGCTCATGCCATTGTACAGAACACTGGGGAGACCTCACTTGGAGTATTGTACGCAGTACTGGAGACCGTATCTCCAGAAGGATATTGATACTTTAGAGAGAGTTCAGAGAAGGGCTACTAAACTGGTTCATTGATTGCAGGATAAAACCTACCAGGAAAGGTTAAAGGATCTTAACATGTATAGCTTGGAGGAAAGACGAGACAGGGTGGATATGATAGAAACATTTAAATACATAAAGGGAATCAACACAGTAAAGGAGGAGACTATATTTAAAAAGAAGAAAACCGACCACAACAAAAGGACATAGTCTTAAATTAGAGGGGCAAAGTTTTAAAAATAATATCAGGAAGTATTACTCAACTGGGAGGGTAGTGGATGCATGGAATAGTCTTCCAGCTGAAGTGGAAGAGGTTAACACAGTAAAGGAGTTTAAGCATGCGTGGGATAGGCATGAGGCTATCCTAACTATAAGATAAGGCCAGAGACTAATGAAAGTATTTAGAAATTTGGGCAGACCTGATGGGCCGAATGGTTCTTATCTGCCGTCACATTCTATGTTTCTATGTTTACAACAGCATTTGCATTCTGTCTGTTATTGTGTGTGTGTTATTGTGTGTATAGCAATGTGTGTACTAGCCTTGTAGAATTGAATTAGATATTCTGTTTCCATTTCTCTCACCACTCTCCCAGGGTCCAGTAAGAGAAAAATACCAGCCTTTTCATTGCCAGTATTTTTGCAATAGTGGCAGCAGCCAGATAGTCGCAAATACCGGCTATGCCATTAAAATACAAGCCAGGTGGCAACCTTACCTGGTGTATATTAACCAATATTCATAGCAGAAGGCAATTCAGGAGACATAGCATTTGTGTGGTATATTTTACAAGAAATTCAAATAGCATTGACAACAGAAACATTTATAAAATATATAACTCCCATCTTCAGTCCTAGACAAGTCACCGAAATATTCGAAAGAATTAGAGAAAATTGGCTCCAGACCAAATTGCCAGACACTGCAGCAGAATCATTTGGATGAGGTTATAACACCATGGGAGGTCTGTGGTTGTATAAACATTGCAAGTGCCAATTAGTGAAATTAGGAATGTTTTGAATATTTTCTTTTATTGCAGTGTCTAATTTATATAATTCATAGAATCATTTTTTAACAATATTTTTTATATATTCATTTTTTTACTTCATTCTGAAGGCATGGTATAATTTAGATATAATTAATTTAAGGTGGGTGTTTCGTAATTTATCAATTTTTCCGGCTACAGCCTATATTATTTATTTTTCTTGAAGTTCTTTTTTTCTCATATTAATGAGCTACATTATACCAAAGAAGTCTCTTTCTGGCTAGAGTGTAATACAATATTTTAGTAGCGTATCTGCAGTCACAGACAATTGCACTGAATATCTCTACATAGGAGTAATAGGCTTGGTGAGCAATACTGAGGTATATTGTCTGGTAAGTTGCTGACAGTAGTAAGTTAAATAATGCTTAGTAGCTTTTTTAAATAATAGTTATTTTTTTTCTACAATATGGAATTATATCCCTTTAACTGCAGGTTGAATTTGTCAACTGGTTTTGACTTTAATAATTAAGTAATGCTTTTGAGTGGCTTAGAATACAAGGAAAGTCTTCTACTGTAATAGTTCCACTAGATTTTGCAAGATGTTTACATTCTATTAGAAATAGATCCACCCTACTCTGGAGTAACACATGGTTCAATGTTGTTGCCCCTATTGTTTAACACGTATGTAAAGACCTTGGGGGAAATAAATTGACTCAGAAAGACTGCATTTTGTAGTGACTGGAACGGCTAAGAGGGACATCAGCTTACTGGATTAGAATGCCACCAGAATGCTGATCAGCTGATGCTCTCAGCCAATGCGTAAGCCATGCACTACAGTGTTTAGCTCAGAGGAGCTTATGGAAACGCCTTTGGGCCTTCTGACTCAAGTAGTGGAGGCAAAGGGTGGTGCCCAGTGGACCACAGGTAAGAAGTTCAACCATTTGACTACATATAAAGAGAGATGTCAGGGCACTGCAGATATATAGAGTGTTCTTTTAAATGTTCCAAACACCGCAACAGACTGTCTTTCTGAATATGCACTGAAAATTACCACATGGTTTGGAGTTATTTTTGCTAACCTCAGCCCAGACAATGCAGAGATCTTGATTGTAGGCTTGGAACACCAGCCAGGAGTGTAGCAAAACCTGAATTGTCCCCACTCATTGGTGTTGTAGAGAGTTATGTTACCTTTGAGTAAATTCTACAGCCGCCTGTCATGCGTGGGTTCTACTGTTGTAGATCAGATTATTATTTCTTTAGATTGCACTTTAGGTAGTGCAGGCAATAAGTATCTTTGTTTACACTAATGCATCTATTACTTTGGATCTGACGGTACAGTGGCTACGGTAAAGCGGCTGCTGGCAAACTACAGACCTCCCTAAAGATCAGCATTAGTAAAATGGCACATGAGATGAGAAAAGAGATCCAGATATTGGGGGACCGGAGGGATCACATGTTAAGGAAGGTAGAGGAGATGCCATTGGACCATAATACCATTGCTAATGCACATGAGGCCCTGGAAGCCCAAGTAGAAGAAGCAAAGAGGAAATTGGCAGACCTGGAAGATGAGTCTTTAATAAATAATATTGGAAACAGAGCCATCCCAGAGTGGGTGGAGAACAACACACAATATAATTATGTAGAAGCATAATTTCAGTCCCTATTACCAACTGTGAAATAGCGGGAACTGCTGTTGGATCTGGTCTATTGCCTACCAAGGCCAAACATTTGCCAACCATATGGACCAAAGATGTTAGATTCAGGATATACGTCTTTAAATAAAAAAAAAAAATGATGGCTTACAACATTATTCAGACCTGTCACCAGCCTTGCTAGTTAAACAGTGAGAATTCTCAACTGTTACTAAAACACTCAAAAGTGCCAACCTTTAGAAATTGGTTTCCCACCAAAGCTTACTATACAAAAAGAAGGACAAACATATGTGCTCTCCTTGGCAGTAGTAGGAATGAAATGGTCACAACACAGTAACATGCAGGTGGACATTGGGGTCCATACATCTCTCCAACATCGAACTAGGACAACACGAATACCGAAAGATGTGGCTCAAAGTGGATGGTCTAGGGTGAAGGAATACTGGAGAAGACCAGTAGTCTTCTGATGGACTCTAAATATGAGGGTCAACCAAATTCAGTGCTCTGATATGTCTGCTGTTCGCAATATTATGTTTTTGTAATTTGTGTTTTATTTCATTTTGGAATGTACACTGTTGCCTTTTACAATTTTGGTTTATGATAACTTAATGTCTACCTTCTCGCTAACAATACAACGGGGCCAGAGAAGAAATTAATATACCAATTTATTTTCAAGCTGACTTCTACATAGCTACATGATCATTTAATTTTGAGGCACAACCAAATGAAGATGGTGGTTGGTATCCAGTTAGGTCTTTGGACCCAGTTATGTCAAACTATAGCTATGAACTTAGCGATTAATGATCGGGGGAAAGACTAGGTGTGACTCTCTGTAGGAGTACTTAAATGTTCTTTCTTTTTTTTACCAGTTTACAAGGCCCCTGATAGTGATACCCCGTATATATCTTTCCTGAGGGATACTTGGTGTAGGGGAGACTCACCAGTAATCCATATGTGTTGCAATCATGTTGATTACTGGCAATGCAATATAAGTGGTCGTAGGAATTCTCCAGGTTAAGGATGCAAAAATCCAGCAGTTTTTCTGTTGGATGTGTTTGCGGTTTTGTTTTTGTTGTTTTTATTTTTACATATATATTGTTCTATTCTCCGAGCTGTTCTAATACATGAGTTGGATATTTGCGAGGGAGAAGGGAACGCAGGCCTAAGCTTGACTATCAACGCAGATTTTTCATATACTTCTAATATAGCTTTAACATTTTTATCCCTAAACTGCAAGGCCTTAACACTTCACACAAGCTAAGGATGGTACTTAAGGAAGTTATTTGAGCCAGGGCAGGTGTGGCTATGTTTCAGGGCATCCACTTCGCATTGGGATAAGCAACCAAAATTTACCTACAAACACTATTCCTTAGGATATAATGCTTGTTGCAAGATTAAAAAGAGAGAGGTGACTATATTAACAGAATCGACAGTTGATTTCGCAGTACACAAGCAATTTGTGGCCAAGAATGGGAGATACATAATTTTGCACTGTTCACGCAATCACACACCCTATGTACTAGTCAATATCCTGAGCGAACGATAGTAGGATTCCATCATAAGTAGGGTGCGCCTGCCTACCCCCTGCAAACCTCAGACCAGCATCCAGTATGCTGCTGGTGTCCCCGCACACACTCCTATGTGCGCACAAGATATAATTAGGATTCACAAAGAGTAGCCATCAATCATAACTAGTTGTTTTTTGACACTTAAATTTGAATACAGAATTTGTATTGTAATACAAGCACTAGAAAAAACTTGAACACATAAAAAATTTAAAGATAATATACAATGTATATAACTTACTAAAAGTAAATTACAGATAGCATACAGAAATCCTGGCTTATACTAACCCATCATTTAGACTTATAACCCTAAGTTTGGGACGTTCACAGAGGGAAAGTAAATTGTGAGGTGTTGTCCTTTGATGTTATAGTTTTTTAAAGATTCCATCATAGATAAGATAATTGGGGAAGTCCATAGGAGAAACCCCACTGTTCACCAAAAGTAGAAATTGGGAGCCTGGTAGAGCATGTAGCTTAGGTGTACGCAACCTTTAGCACTCTAGATGCTCTGGTCTCCCCTGATGCTTTGTCAGCATTGTGGAAGATGTAGACCACAAATCTGGAGTGCTGAAGGTTGCCTATGCTGATGTAGTATCACATTGTTAGGGAACCTCCCCTGGTGGTACTCGAAGCTCTGGTTCCCACTTCCAACTACAGTGCACTGCTTGCTGTGCTACTGTGGAACCTGTGATCCAGGAGGCAATTACAGATGGATATCTGTTTTACTTCTGAACCAGTTGACAGTTCTGATGGCTTATGTTTGCAGGCCATCTGTGGTTATCACAGGTGCTGATCGATTGTTCCCTGCAAGCAAAGACCTCACTATTTTAGAAGGGTTATCTGACTGCTCTTGACCCTTTTGTGGCTCCTGAGCTTTTAAGTTTATACTGATTAAGTTTCCAGTTTTTGACCTGGCTTATCTTTTTGACTATATTGATCTCCTGCATAGGCGTGCGCACGGGGTGTGCCGGGTGTGCCTGGGCACACCCTAATCCCCGCGGCACGCCTATGGATTGAGTCCTCCAGGAACGGAGTTCCTGCACTTTTTTTGTGCAGGAACGCCGTTCCTGCAGGCACTCAGCGCCCCCCTTCCTCCCCCCATGTCCCCCCTGTCATGGATGGGAGGGGGGGGCAAGAGGTTATGGACCAACGCCACCCCCCACTCCCCCCCCAGGTCGGCTCTCTCAATATCAGCCGCGGCGAGGGAGCTGTGAGCTTTCTGCTTCCTCTCGCCGCGCGCTGCTTGCTGATGCTGGGAGCCGGAATATGACGTCATATTCCGGCTCCCAGCTACAGCGGACAGCCCGCGCGGCGAGAAGAAGCAGAGAGCACACAGCTCCCTCGCCGCGGCTGATATGGAGAGAGCCGCCCGACCCACGGGACCCCAGGGACAAGTCCACGCCAGCACTCCAGGTAGGGAGGCTGGGTGGACATTTTTTTAATTAAAAAAATAATAATTTGTGTGTGTGTGAATGTGTGTGTGTGTCTGTGACTGTGTGTGTGTGTGTGTGTCTGTGACTGTGTGTGTGTGTGTCTGTGACTGTGTTTGTGTGTGTGTCTGTTTGTGTGTGTGTGTCTGTTTGTTTGTGTGTGTGTGTGTGTGTGTGTCTGTTTGTGTGTGTGTGTGTGTCTGTTTGTGTGTGTGTATGTGAATGTGTGTGTGTGTGTGTGTGTGTGAATGTGTGTGTGTGTGTCTGTGAATGTGTGTGTGTGAGTGTATGTATGTGTATCTGTGAATGTGTGTCTGAATGTGTGTCAGTGTATGTGAATATGTGTGTCTATGAATGTATGAGTGTGTGTGTGTGTCTGTGAGTGTATGTGTGTGTGTTTGAGTATGCGTGTCAGTGTGTGTATATATATATATATATATATATATATATAGACACACACACACACACACACACATATACATACACACACTGGAGTGTATATTATTTTTTTGGGGGGGTGGGAATCTTGGTTCCCACACTTTATTCCCCAGGACTTTATTCTCCCCTGTCGGCTCACGCAGAACCGGCGCTGAGTGTCGGCTCTGCTCTAAGCCTCCATGGGCCGGCGGGGAGATCAAAGATCTACCTCACCGGCCCACAGCAGCATGAAGGGAGGCAGGAGAGGACCCGGGGAGCTCTAGACAGCAGCTCCGCCAGGTTCCTCTGGCGAGATCTGAGCGTTGCCGCGGCAACGCTCAGATCTCACGAGAGTTAACTCTAGCCCCGCAGGCTAGAGTTCACTCTCCACTGGACCACCAGGGATGGCACATGGCAGCAAGGATCCCCCCTCCCTACATAAGGTAAGAAGGGAGGGGGGATATTTACTAATCTGCCCTCACTTCCACAATCTGTCCAAACATACAGCACACACACACACACATACAGCACCCACACACAAAAAGCACCTACAGACATACAGCACTCTCACACAAACAGCACACACACAGCACACAGTACACATACAGCACCCTCACACACACAGTACACTAACCGCACCCTCACAAACACACACAGCACCTTTACAAACACACAACACCCTCACACACAGCACACTAACAACACCCTCGCAAACACACACACACAAACAGCACCCTCAGAAATACATGACACCCACACACATCACACAAACAGCACCCTCACACACACAGCACCATTACACACACATCACACAAACAGCACCCTCACACACACAGCACCCTCACACAGCACACTAACAGGACCCTAACACACACACCCTCACACACAAACAGCACCCTCACACACACACACAAACACCCTCACCCACATAGCACACTACCAGCACCCTCACACATACACACACAGCAGCACCCTTACACACACCACCCTCACACAGCACACTAACAGCACACACACAGCAGTGTATGTATATATGCGTGTGTGTGTATATATATATATATATATATATATATATACATATACATGCGGCGTGTGTTTGTGCTTTAGGGTGCACACCCTAATGCAATAGGCTGCGCACGCCTATGATCTCCTGCATTTGTGTAACAGACCCGGCTTGTTTTACTACCTGTTCCAATCCATTATCCTGGCTTTGGCCTGTTTGACCATGTTAGTTCCTATACCAGCCTGTATTTTTTTGTTTGGTACACAGTTTTGATTATGTTTTGCTTTTGTGTTCCTCTCTGGACTAAACTTTGTTTAGATAGCCCTGTTACTTCCTAGCTCCTGCTTTATGTTACGGCCGGCCACTCTAAGGTCCAATAATGCGCCTTTTCTTCCACTCTGTCTTTGCCTTTGTTACGTTATTGCTTTTCATCTTACTGAGGATCCTCTGGCCTACCCTGACAGTCAGCAGAAGTTAACCTTTAAACCAGAATGTTTTCTTCTTAAAGCAGACCCATTGCCAGACATGGTTTTACATTAATCAGTAGAGCATTAAAACAATCTATATTTTTATAGCATTTCAAAATTATTTTCATTAATGTCACCTTTGTCTCTTCCAGGTATGCAATGGAATATAATTTGCACAATGCACCTGGTCTCTGCTGCCTAACTGACTAAAGGTGGACAGGAATAATAATGACGATGATTAGAAATTACAGATTGTACAGTGGAAAAATGAACAACTATCCTTTCATGCTTAATGGAGAGCTTTTGACAGAATGTGGTATCCTTATATGGAAATTGTATAGGGCCAGAGGTGAATATTTTTTAATTTTATTTTTTATGTATAGCAGATTTTGTTATTTGTAGGTTCTCACACATAAAAGTAACATTTATAATGTTTGAACTGCAAAAAAGTAAAACACAATACAATTTGTATTTTATTTTTTTAACAATCCACCATTACTGCCAATTAAAGCTTCCTCGTATTACCACTGCCAGTAGATACAGCTGTAATAACAAAACTAAGAATATAAAGGCTGGTGTGAGAATTATCCCTCGAAATGCAGTTTGTTAAAGGAAAACTGTCGGGATCTTTACTATTATGTTTACTTATCCTCCTATTATTGAAACATTGATTCATATTTCTCTTCTTCATTTGCAATACTTATCTTGGCTTTGACTTTTCTGAGATGGATTATGATGTCATTAAAGGACCACTCTAGGCACCCAGACCACTTCAGCTTAATGAGGTGGTCTGGGTGCCTGGTCCCTCTAGGATTAGCCTTTTTTTTTATAAACATAGCCGTTTCATTTTTCCACTGTACAATCTGTAATTTCTAATCATCGTCATTATTATTCCTTATGCTTGCTCTTATGAGATTAATCCACTTACTTGGGAAATGCTTCCTTACTGGGACTCTCTGCAAGTCAAGGCTAAATAGGATCCTTGAATGAGACACCTGTGACAGGGAGGGGTGCAAAACCCAGGGGTTGGCCTAGACCCCAGTAAGGAAGCATTTCCCAAGTAAGTGGATTAATCTCATAAGAGCAAGCATTAGGCTGCTAGAGTAGGACCTGCCAAGAATGGGGTACTTTGATGCAGTTGGCACGCTTATGCAATGTATGATCATATAATGTAACCAAACCCCCATTATTTTCTACCTAGGTGAGGTGTTTTTAAATAGTACTATTTAGGATTTGAAATCACTGTTTAGTTAATAAGCGAGTGCACTGGTTTGTATATTTTGTATTTTGGTCCCAGTAGCACCCTGTAATATATGCATGTTTAGGTGAGTGCAGCCCTCCTGACTTTGTTTATATATATATATATATATATATATATATATATATATATATATATATATATATATATATATGCTAAAAAGTAGAACATTTAGAAAAATAGCCCATTTGCATCACTAAACTTATGAAATGAATCACATACACATATTTCTAAGGCTAACAGAGAGAAACTATTCTCTAAATGTCATAAAATTAGACAATAGATATTAACTGTTTGACACTTTAGATCTGTACAGTTTAACAAAGGTATGAAGAATATCAAATGATCAAATATCAAATATATCAGAATAAGTTATGGGTAATAAATACAAATATAAATAAATAAAAAATAAAAAACAATAACGAATTACAGAGATATCAACTTAATCATTACGATATAAGAAACATGTTTTAAAAGGAGAAAGAAATGAATGATATTCATGATTAAAAATATAATAAATAATTCTATATAAAAAGATAATAATATAACCCATGAAGCAACAGCCTCTATATAATAAAAGAGAATGATGATTTTGTGAGGTCCAAAGAGTTGAAGGATTTTTCTTAATGTCTCATTCTTCATTCCACAAACAGGAACAAAACAAATATAGATGAATATAAAGGAATATAGAGAGTGATATAAAAAGGGATATAAAAACAACAGATTAATGTATACAAAGCACGATCAAGTTAATCAATAAAGACAAGTATATCAAGATCTGTGTTAAGGCCCGAGGGAACCGATGATTTCATTTTGTATATCCATTCGGTTTCCCTCATTGCTAGCATTTTCTCAGTGTTTCCCCCTCTCCAATGTGGTATAATCAAGTCAATCCCAATGCAAATAAAATCTTTCCAATTAAAAACATCACAGGTGGTGCAGTGTTTCGGAACACTATGTTTCATGTTTTATTATTAATCCCATCATAATGTTCAAGTAGTCTGACGTGTAATTTTTTAATGGTGCGTCCTATATACTGGACGCCACATTTACATTGTAATAAATACACAACATTTTTACTCTGACAATTAATAAAATGTTTTATTTTAAAAACCTCCTTTGTAACTGTGCTCCTTAATTCTATAGTTTTATTTGCCTGAAATTTACAGGTGCTGCACCTGCCGCATTTAAAAAAAAAAAAACATAGGTTTCTTGGATAAAAAATGCTCCTTCTTTTTGCCCTCCTTAGGTAGTATACTGGGTGCTAAAATATTTTTCAAATTATTGGTTTTTTTGTATAGCACTTTCCGTCTTGATGGTAAAATCTTTGTCAGATACTGATCCTGCAATAAAATGGGCCAATTTTTTCCGTATGGATCTTTCTATTAAATTCGCCCTACCATTATATTTAGTGAGGAAGGCAAAGTCAAAGTCATTTCTGTGACTTCTATTATTCGTAGTTTTATATTTGTTTTTATCCACTAGGAGATCTTTTCTTTGGAATCCTTCTACCTTTTGTTGAGTTCTAAATAAAAGATCATCGGGATAATTCCTGTCTTGGAATTTCTTATTTAAAACCTGTACTTGTTGTTTAAAATCGTCCTTATCGGTACAGTTTCTAAAAATCCTCATATGTTGTCCTTTTGGAATATTTGTCAGCCAATTGCGATTATGGCAACTAGAGAACTCAATGAACCCATTCCCGTCTGTGGGTTTAAAATAGGTCTTACTTCTGACTCTTCCTTCTTTTATAAATAGAGTCAGATCTAAAAAATGTATGTGAGTATCATGAATCTCTTCAGTAAATTTAAGACCATTTACATTAGAATTGATAAAAGATAAAAACTCATCTAAAACCTTTCTTTCCCCCTTCCAAATTATTAAAACATCATCAATATATCTTCTCCAATGTATCAGGTTCGCACCGAATGGATTGTTCTGCCAAATATTCTGAAGTTCCAAATCTGCCACAAAAATATTGGCATAACTCGGTGCGAACCTGGTAGCCATCGCTGTTCAACATGTTTGGAGGTAATAAATCCCCTCAAACCAAAAAAAGTTGTGGAACAGGATGAACCTTATAAGATTCAAAATAAAATAAATTTGCTCTGTATTCATTTCTGGATCCTTCATTAAAATTCTATGGATGGCATCTATGCCCTTCTCGTGATCTATAACAGTGTATAAAGATGCTACATCTACAGTCACCCAAAGATATTCGTCACACCACTCGAAGTCCTCAAATTCTCTCATAATCTGAGCGGAATCTTTCACAAATGATCTTGTTTGTGTCACATATTTTTGAAGAAAAAAATCAATATATTGGGAGATGTTACTAGTCATAGAGCCAATCCCGCTGATGATGGGTCTTCCTGGTGGAGATATAAGGCTTTTTTTTCAAAGATTCCGCACAGATTATTAGAGAATTTGAGGACTTCGAGTGGTGTGACGAATATCTTTGGGTGACTGTAGATGTAGCATCTTCATACACTGTTATAGATCACGAGAAGGGCATAGATGCCATCCATAGAATTTTAATGAAGGATCCAGAAATGAATACAGAGCAAATTTCTTTTATTTTGAATCTTATAAGGTTCATCCTGTTCCACAACTTTTTTTGGTTTGAGGGGATTTATTACCTCCAAACATGTTGAACAGCGATGGCTACCAGGTTCACACCGAGTTATGCCAATATTTTTGTGGCAGATTGGGAACTTCAGAATATTTGGCAGAACAATCCATTCGGTGCGAACCTGGTACATTGGAGAAGATATATTGATGATGTTTTAATAATTTGGAAGGGGGAAAGAAAGGTTTTAGATGAGTTTTTATCTTTTATCAATTCTAATGTATATGGTCTTAAATTTACTGAAGAGATTCATGATACTCACATACATTTTTTAGATCTGACTCTATTTATAAAAGAAGGAAGAGTCAGAAGTAAGACCTATTTTAAACCCACAGACGGGAATGGGTTCATTGAGTTCTCTAGTTCCCATAATCGCAATTGGCTGACAAATATTCCAAAAGGACAACATATGAGGATTTTTAGAAACTGTACCGATAGGGACGATTTTAAACAACAAGTACAGGTTTTAAATAAGAAATTCCAAGACAGGAATTATCCCGATGATCTTTTATTTAGAACTCAACAAAAGGTAGAAGGATTCCAAAGAAAAGATCTTCTAGTGGATAAAAACAAATATAAAACTACGAATAATAGAAGTCACAGAAATGACTTTGACTTTGCCTTCCTCACTAAATATAATGGTAGGGCGAATTTAATAGAAAGATCCATACGGAAAAATTGGCCCATTTTATTGCAGGATCAGTATCTGAAAAAGATTTTACCATCAAGACCGAAAGTGCTATACAAAAAAAACAATACTTTGAAAAATATTTTAGCACCCAGTATACTACCTAAGGAGGGCAAAAAGAAGGAGCATTTTTTATCCAAGAAACCTATGTTTTTTTTTTAAATGCGGCAGGTGCAGCACCTGTAAATTTCAGGCAAATAAAACTATAGAATTAAGGAGCACAGTTACAAAGGAGGTTTTTAAAATAAAACATTTTATTAATTGTCAGAGTAAAAATGTTGTGTATTTATTACAATGTAAATGTGGCGTCCAGTATATAGGACGCACCATTAGAAAATTACACGTCAGACTACTTGAACATTATAATGGGATTAATAATAAAAACATGAAACATAGTGTTTCGAAACACTGCACCACCTGTGATGTTTTTAATTGGAAAGATTTTATTTGCATTGGGATTGACTTGATTATACCACATTGGAGAGGGGGAAACACTGAGAAAATGCTAGCAATGAGGGAAACCGAATGGATATACAAAATGAAATCATCGGTTCCTTCGGGCCTTAACACAGATCTTGATATACTTGTCTTTATTGATTAACTTGATCGTGCTTTGTATACATTAATCTGTTGTTTTTATATCCCTTTTTTTTTTTAATTCTTTATTTTATTTGTGCAAGGGTTGAACACGTCATGCTTATCATGCCACAACAGCAAGGAAAACATGTATTTAAACATCATGTTACAATAGTCAGGCATTATAGGGTTCTGCACATTTTTATATATATAATTGTCGCTTATCAAGTAGTTTGTCAGTTCAGCTTATTTGAGAAGGTATGATACAGGTTTAGGTCTAACATGACAACTTGAAACAATAACAGGTTAATATCATAGATTAGGTTGGTATGAAAACGTCGCTATTTTGTCGTATAGAGCTGGCACTGCTAGGGTGAATAGTCAGTCCGGCTAGTGGTTACAGTCATTCTGTCTGCGCTGCTGCAGCCTATTCCGAGATTTAGTGAAAGTCGTGGTGCTTCAGACTACAGTGTGTTAAGGACTCGGTCGGGTTGCGTAACCATTCTACAATATCTCATTCTAAATCTAACATATACTTAAATAGTAAACACATTCAATCTAGCTTAACATTACAGTGAAAAATAGGCTGTTACATGTTTTTGTTGCAGGAATACACTATTATTCATATTATTCCCAGCATTGGTTAGTGTTTTCAGTTACACAAGTTTTACATGTTTAAGGAATATAGTAGTGTATCGCGTTATGAATCTATGGGTTAAGCCAGGTGATTGTTGCAGA
The DNA here is from genome assembly GCF_036172605.1 of Pelobates fuscus. Taxonomy (NCBI): domain Eukaryota; kingdom Metazoa; phylum Chordata; class Amphibia; order Anura; family Pelobatidae; genus Pelobates; species Pelobates fuscus. Next base: position 425,855,457 of record NC_086317.1, on the reverse strand, counting down.
CTACGTGTATAGCAAATGTGTGTTACAGGCTAGTAGCATGATATGCAGGTTAGATACAAGCTGTGGGATAGTGTCCGGCTCTGCTATTTATATCCCTTTTTATATCACTTTCTATATTCCTTTATATTCATCTATATTTGTTTTGTTCCTGTTTGTGGAATGAAGAATGAGACATTAAGAAAAATCCTTCAACTCTTTGGACCTCACAAAATCATCATTCTCTTTTATTATATAGAGGCTGTTGCTTCATGGGTTATATTATTATCTTTTTATATAGAATTATTTATTATATTTTTAATCATGAATATCATTAATTTCTTTCTCCTTTTAAAACATGTTTCTTATATCGTTATGATTAAGTTGATATCTCTGTAATTCGTTATTGTTTTTTATTTTTTATTTATTTATATTTGTATTTATTACCCATAACTTATTCTGATATATTTGATATTTGATCATTTGATATTCTTCATACCTTTGTTAAACTGTACAGATCTAAAGTGTCAAACAGTTAATATCTATTGTCTATTTTTATGACATTTAGAGGATAGTTTCTCTCTGTTAGCCTTAGAAATATGTGTATGTGATTCATTTCATAAGTTTAGTGATGCAAATGGGCTATTTTTCTAAATTTTCTCCTTTTTAGCATATATATATATATAATGTATTTTTTATATATATACAGCGTTGCTGCTGCATTTAAAGTAAATTTAATTAACTTCTGGCCCCATTGGCCAATTTGGCTTCTTCTGGTCCAATTTTCATTTTAATTTAGGATGCCAGATATGTATTATGACATAGATTGTATATAGGTAGGTCTGTAAATTCAGACCGCATCATTTTCGAGCGCTCCAAGTGGAGTTTTGCTCGTTTTGTGGCTGTGTATAGTACACATAAAGTTTATTTGCGTTCCCGCTTGGTTGGCACATGCGCACACCGACCAGCCGCACGTCATCACGTATGACGGTGCGCACGGCACGGTCTGCGCATGCGCCATCATTAAATGGCGTCCGGACAGGCAGATTTAAAAGAAGAAGAGGACCAGCAAGAATCCAGCAAGCTCCTGAGGAAGTCGACATCGACGAAACGCGTTGAGCATCCACAAGATCCCTGCACTTTTGGTATAGCAGTCTTTTCTCTACATGCACTTTATTTTATAATATTTGTGTACCTTGTGCTGCCTTTAGCTCATGGAGCAATATTATTAACATCCTGCATTTCTGCACTTCAGCACTTGGCACTTTACTATAATTCAAGCTTCTTGTATGTTTATAGCTGCTATCCTTAGGGGTTCTTGACCAATTTGGCTGTGTATTTACTTTTAATTATTTTATTATTCTGTACGCATTGTGCATGTTGCACTTTTGTGTACTATTGTTTCAAATAAAGTGGACTTCGTATTTCCATGGATTGTTTTTCATTCATGGGATTATCCTGAATTATACTATTATATATCTTAGTGATTGTGGCGCCCTGTTGTCTGAATTAGCATTCAGACATTGTGTTCAACTGCTATGTTTATACTGAGGGTTAATCCAGCCTCCAGAGCCTCTAGCGGCTAGAGGTGCTTACGTGCTTCTCACTGTAAAAATCACAGTGAGAAGACGCCAGCGTCCATAGGAAAGCATTGTAAATGCTTTCCTATGCGACCGGCTGAATGCGCGCGCGGCTCCTTCCACTCATGCGCATTCAGCCGACAACGTCGCGAGGAAGGAGGAGAGGAGGAGGAAAGCTCCCCGCCCGGCGCTGGAGAAAGGTAAGTGTTTAACCCCTTCCTCTCTCCAGAGCCCGGCGGGAGAGGTCCCTGAGGGTGGGGGCACCCTCAGGGCACTATAGTGCCAGGAAAACAAGGATGTTTTCCTGGCACTATAGTGGTCCTTTAACTAAATATTTCATCAATCAGACATAGCTCGCATCCACCCCTAAGGTGCTAGTCCATGTCGTTGTTCTCTCTCGCCTTGACTACTGCAATCCTCTTCTCAGTGGTCTTATGTGTTCCCAGCTTGCACCACTGCAATCTATAATGAATGCGGCGTCAAGGCTCATTTTCCTGTCTGTCTGCACCTCCCATACCTCCCCCCTGTCAGTCCCTACATTGGCTGTTTAGTTAGAAATTGGGTTCAATTTAAGATTATGATGCTTGCTTACAAGCCCCTGCATAATGCTGCTCCAACCTACCTATCCACCCTAATACACAAGTACGTCCCATCGAGGTCCCTTCACTCTGCCAAAGACCTACGTATATCCTCTGTCCGTACTCCCACCTCTATCGCTCGCCTCCAAGACTTTTCCAGGGCTGCACCTATTCTGTGGACCTTGCTTGCCTTCTCTGTTAGACTTTCACCCAGTCTACACTCCTCCAAAGAATCTTTGAAAACTCACTTCTTCAGGAAAGCGTATCAATTAAACTAATAGCAGATTTTCATCCCGGCCACCCCATCACCCCTTTCCTGCAACTGTTTAAAAATAACTATTACTTTGGCTACTAAGCCCTACTAAGCCCTCAGTGAATACTTTTTTTAGCAGCTTACTTTGTTACCCCTACTTTTACCCTTTGTGTCACTAAACCCCACACCCTCGAGAATGTAAGCTCATTGAGCAGGGCCCTCAACCCCTCTGTTCCTGTGCATCTACTTGTCTGGTTACAATCATGTGTTTGTTATTCCACCCATTATACAGCTCTATGGAATTTGCTGCCGCTATATAAATAATAATAATAATAATAATTTAAAACAAAAATGGAGCATCACATAAATAAAATGCTATTGTTGTTGACTTTAAATGTTCTATTTAATGGTGTAAATTCCAGAGGAGTAATATTTCCTTTTCAAAAATATAAACCATCTAATTTCAATGCTCGCAGGCAAAAATCTGATGCAGTTTGTGAGATTATAGAATCCTTACCATATGACCCATTTAACCATCTAAGTCCTGTTTTTCCTTTCTTTCTTTCTTTTTTTTTTTCTTTCTTTTTTTGGGACTTTTGCTACATGAAGCTTCTTGCAGAGGTATTTCAAGGCAGCCCTGCTGCTGTCCATATTTTTCTATTCTTTCCCTGGACTACTCTTCATTCCAATCATTGTAGGTGTGGACAATGGGAGAATCTACCTCGGAATATCAATTCAACTCCCGTGTCTCGTATATCTGGTTTTCAGTGTTGATTTCATACACTACAAGAAAATTCAACAGGTTTCCTATAACTATATCATCAAGGTTGACTGTCATTGAGGTACAATAGAGAAAACTGCTGAAAGGCCTTTCAATGATAGTGTTGTATAAAGTCCACAACCACCTCCAACACACTTCCAGTCATGGTCATGTGTTTATATCTAAAGAAAGGCCATAGCGTCTTTCTTCTTTCAGTTCAAGGTTTGAACCGTGTCTCAGCTTAGGGTACAATTTTACTTTAGATACTTCTACTTAGTTTAACCACACTTTCTCTCTACAGCCATTAAATTACTGCAAAGAATTACGCCAGCTTCTTACCAAGATGCTTCAGAAATTATAGTATCAGCTCTGCCCCACTTATCCTTGTGCTTAATTTCTTATTGAGAATGTCTTTATAGAGAACATTACCTAAATAGTATACATCAATCCACCGTTTTAGTTTAAAGTGAACTGACGTCCACAAATTGTGTTGAAATCCAGCCCAATACCCGCTCCATATCTTTCGTTTTTAATTATTAGCCTTTAAAGCCCATTAAGTTAAATTAATGTATAGTTGAATAGTGTTTCACCTATACATTCTTTTATGAATTTTAGACATATGTATAGATAAAATATTATCTTTAAAGTGCCACCAAGTCAGGTGCATATTAACAACCAACACATTTATTTTCTATAATGCAGCATATTAATAGCCCGTTTTAGATGCTCTCTCCCTAATTTGTTTACGTGGACTGTCCCAGGTCATCATCTCTCTAAATTTGCTAGACCTGGTTTCTATTACAAAACAATCACAAACATTAATAATTATAAACATTATTAAATTATCTAAATTAAAAACACTTTTCTATTTCACTGTTTTCGACCTAACATTATTCCAATATAAGGAGGCAATATGCAAAATGTATTACGAAACAGTTTGGTTCAATCCTCAGGTACTCAATCTGAATGCTGTAGGTTGTTAACGAATTATATAGGTTGGTTTTATTTTTTGCATCTTTTAATAATTCCTTAACAATCAGGTACTTGGATACCATACTGTGATACTGGATGTCCCACTAAATAGATGCTCATATAGGACATTCCCACTTACCTATGGTAATGAAGGGTCAGGCAATGATAGCCGCATGACATTTGATTTTTAACATTTTTAACATTGGATTATGAAGGTGGAATTTACTTTATATACATACATTTTATGGTTGTTTCTTTTTTAGCAGGTTATTTAAGGTTGAGTAATGTTTCTGACAGTACAGAGCCGTACTCCTGTGTCCTTGGAAAAAATACACTTCTAGAGTATTTACTTATGATAAAAGGTTTTATTCACGATTGGAATGCAGAAATGACAATGGGTTGTATCACTCGTATACACAATAGTCTCCAAAGAGTATTTTGATAGCATTGCTGATACATATATTTTATACATGTGTGGTCAATTTACTAGAAGTGAATATATATAGATATATAGATGATTTAATTATTTGCAATTCTTAGTTGTATTTTGGACAAATGTTATGTTTGAATAAAGGAAGACAATGTTTTTTTTTTATAAAAGACAAGTGTTCCTCATTAAGTAGATTAATGCAAAATATGAAATAAGAAATCTAGTGTAAAGATGATGGCAAAGCAGACATTTTAATAATCAAAATTGGAATGACTGCAAACAATCTGTTTATTGCAAAGCTTGTTTCAAAATATGCCCACTTTTAGAGATGAGCTCACTCCCATTGAACCACAGGGGCCCCGTCTTTGGATGCAGAACTTCAATCAAGAGAACCAATGTCAAGATTTCCAACTTCTACTCAGACGACACAGTATGATACGTAAATTAAATGTTGTTTGTGTCTTTTCTTTTCAAGTATCTGCTGGATATCCTGGTCATGGTACAGTGGCACCATCTGACACCTCCACATATGTGCATCACCTCCCATGTGACTCCCTGTGTGATGAGGCACTGTGGTGGCTATATGGGAGGGTTAATGAGAGAAAGTATTACACAATACATGTGAGACAATATTACAACCTAGATGAAGGCACTGTCACAATATATTAAGAATGAAATCTGAGAATGGACAGAAGCTGAGAAATTCAAAAGCTTGCTCTTCAGTAAATACTCGATTCTCAAAATGTTTTTTGCTCAATTGTGCCATTACAGACTGAATCTATACTATTTGCATTACAGACTGATCCTGTCCACAAGGGCAGTCCAGATCTGAAATGCCAACCAATGTGCCAACACTGAGACAATGTGAAGGAATGTATGATAATGTGACAAGTTATAGACAATCCTGCATAATTGCTTGGGTGTAATTGGGAATTAGCATATGTTGGCGGGATATAGTTACCAAGACATTTTTAGGGTTGTTGAGAGCTCAGGACAATGTTGCATATGTGTAAATGTTGTTTGTTTAAAAAAGTTTGATCTTTGACGTCATTTTGCAAGTGAATGTTGAACACTTTTGTGAATAGAATAAAATAAATAAAACAAATCACTTTGTCATTCTAAATATATTTCAAAAATTATTTTTAAGAACAAAATATAGATCTGTGTGTATAAATAATATGTATATAAATATAAAGACCAAGGCATACAATAAAGTTTGAGCTATAGCAGTAATGGCAAGTCTGTTGTGCCGCAACTGAATGGGGTAAGCCTGACAAAAGGAAGGAAAAATATTAGGGATGTGCATGGGCAAAAAATTTGGTTCGATTCGGCACTTCTGAAATTTGGCACTTCCGAAATTCATGATTTTGTCAATTTGACACTTCGGCACTTTGGTTCGGTTCAACACTTCCAAAATTCTAACCCACATAAGAAGCTGAAAAATGCTACCTATGGCCACTGCAACAGCAAGACCAAGCTAACGGTAACGTTATGTAGAGTAAGTGGTTGTCATAAGGAGGGAGGTAGTCTCATAAAACCAATCACTTGTATGGTTACTTGAAAAAATTGTGAATGTGAAACAAAAAAAGTGAAAATGTGACATTTAGCACCCTGCAGCAAATCCAACAACCCTCAGGCCTCATCTCATACTGAGTGGAGCTCTGCATTTAACATCCTGCAGCAAATCCAACAACCCTCAGACCTCATCTCACACTCAGTGGAGCTCTGCATTTAACATCCTTCAGCAAATGCAACAACCCTCACCACATCCAACCACCATCCCTTCCTCCCGCCCACCCAGGTTCCCCCTAAATACATTGCATGCTCCTCCAGCTGTTTAAGATTCTCCCTCAATTACCTCTCCATTCCCTTTATATTTTACCAATAGCTGCTTCTCTCTATTAACTCTTTTAGCCAACACCTCCAAATTTCCCCTGCTTTCTCTTGTCTCAAATCCCCATCGTATCCTTTAGATTGTAAGCTCACGGGCTATCTAAGCACTTTGTATAAAATAGCTCCAATGGCTAGTTATCAGCTTATGGGCAGGGCTCTCTCGACCACTTTTTTTTGTCTGTGTTTATTGTACGTTCTCCACTAATTGTTCATAATGCAGAACTGTTACTTATACAGTGGAAAAGTGGCAGTAATTGCTGGTTAAGTAGATAAAGTAAGAAAGATGAGCCCAGAACACTAAAATACTAAAATAATAGTGATACCTTTTACATTGCGAGACTTGAAGTACTGATATGTCCGTAACGTGTATAGATACGTAAGATGGGCCACAAAGGAGGTGGCCAGAATAAATGAACATCATGACCCCTGCAACGTTTATACTAAGAGGCGAAGGTTCATGATAACAAAATATTGACTTGTTGATAACCAGCTGCAGGTTTTCAGCTATTAGGCATTGAGACAGAAAAGCATGTTATAAAACATAACCATGAGGACATGTGGAATAGCTGAAAATTAACATATATCATACAAGAGAGAATATAACATGCCCCAAACAAAACTTGATATACTGAATGAAGTAGAGAGGTGAGCATACTTCATACCCCTGAGCAAAGGAGACTGTTACTTACATAAATGACCAAATAACGTAATTAAATTGTGAGAACCTGTGCGTGTAACTGTTCCTGTAGATAAGTGGAAATGTTTAGTTTGTTATGGACATGTTCCCCATTACCCTTCACTTGTGACAACTGGTAATCCTTTGTCGAACTAAAGCAAATTGCACCCTTGTAGTATTGCAAAGTACTGTGTACTGATCAGATGACAGAAGCATTTAACATACAATTACATACTAATAATGCTAATATCAACTCTATATAGATCATGCTGGCCAGTATACTTTTGAAACTCTTGAGATAAAGATAAAGTAAGTATATTGACTTTTTACTATATAGATAGTTTCGGGTTCAAGTACTAGGTAGCTGAGAACAATATACATCAGAGCCTGATTCCTGAATGAATAGAAGCTTTGTATTTTTTATTTATGTATTTGGCATAACCATCCAGTACTATGCAGGAAGCCTCAATGAGCCACCAAAGACTACAGCCACGAAACACTCTACTGTGCAGATAAATACCACAATGATAAATTGTGTCATATGCATGAGAGTATGAAGGTGCTTATCTACAGTCTTGGAACTAACTGGCATAATAAACAATATGTAAATTCCTACTGATAAGTAGCATGGCTAAATGAGGCTCAAAATAACGTAACAAAAGCTTGGCCAAATGTAACAGATTGCACTGACCGAGATCGACAAATGTAGCACGGTCGAAAGTACACAGTGCCACAGAGCCACAGTGACTATATAACGCAGTCGTAACATAAGCCGAATGCCCTGCACCAAAGTGACTATGAAGCACAGCCGAATGTAGGCCGAATATAATAAATAAATAAAGTGAAAATGTAGCCTGGCCATATAAAGGCCAAATGTACTGAACATAATTGAAAAAAATGTTGTGCAGCTAAATATTGAGCAGAAAAATTAGCGAATGTAGGCCAAGATTACTGAGGCAACACAAAATATATAGCTGCCGAATGTAATAAACCAAAATTACAATGTAGCGTAGCTGCACGTAGGCCTAATGAACTGAACCAAATAAAGTAGCATGGCCAAAAGTATACTAAATGTACTTAGCTGAAACAAAAATTGAGATACCTAAAGTATGATCAAAATGTATTTTGTTTCTGAAAGGGTCGAACGTAGGCCGAAAGTACTAACCAAAGACACTATGTAAAATGTCTGAACGTAGCTGAATATACTGAACCAAAATCATATGTAATGTAACCGAATGTAGGCTAAATGAACTGAAACCAAATGCAGTACGGCCAAACACAGGCCATATGTATGGAACCATAGTGAACACGTAGTACGTCCAAACGTAGGTAGATTGTAATGAAGCCATTGTGAATAAGTAGCATGGCCAAACATAGTCCAAATGTACTAAAACACATTGAATATACAACATGGCCGAATATACAATGTTAAAAGAAGGGAACTGGGGAAGGTTGACTGTGGGTTAGGCTTCCTACTCTACTCCTAAGCTGGGAAGCTCGCCAACTGGAAATTGTGTGCAGTAACCTAGCAACCAGGTTCCAAAATGTTAGAACATTAGGAGCTGGGAGGGGGGTTAGTAGATATAGGCCAGCAAGAAAACCCTCCCACAACTCCACCCATTTTGTGTGTGTATGTAGGTATTTAACCCCTTAAGGACACAACTTCTGGAATAAAATTGAATCATGACGGAATATTTCCGTCATGTGTCCTTAATGGGTTAATAAAAAAAATCATTTTGGCTGGGATTAATGTTCAGGTTGCCTGTTTAAAGTTACACTCTAACATTGTGTGTATGTCTGTCCGTGTATATATAATTTATTTTTTTATTTTAGATATGAAGGTATTAAAAAATACAAAAAAACTAAACAAAAAAACTTGTTAAACTCAATGGCAATCCAGCACTGGGCAGCTGCTCATTCTCTTCTTATAACAAATTATTTCTGATTCAATTCAATGCTTCTCATAGAAAAGCTATGAGGGCCTATGGTGCATGTATGGCAATCATCGCTCTTGCCCAATCTAATATTTTAGTCGTTCTGGGGCATATTTATGACAAATGTAAACATTGATGCTTCTCTGAAATGGGTGGAATCAGATACCAATGGCCTGGCTCTTTTTGTAATTGCACAAGATGAGCTTAAACCAGCTTGAGAACTGAGTGGAGATCCACAGAAGGGCCGGCTAATTGTGCTGTTGTCCGTTCTCAACACTCTCTTTCAACTTGTTTTTGCTCTTCTAAAATGGGAGTGTTTTACATGTTGCCATAAAAAGGGTCAGGGCTTAGGTAACAAAACCACTTCTTTAAGATTAAGTAGTTATGGTACTTAGAGTTTACACTAGACAGAGAACACTAAATATGGCAATTAAGGGAAAGCGGTGTTCACTAATATTTTCTGTTAAATATATTTCTTATACAATGAAGACAAAGAGAAAGCCGAGGTCAAGGGAAGGAGAAATCAAGAAAACAGTAGGCAAGCCAAAACACAAAAACATGGAAAGTTGCTTAAACGAGTAACAAGTCAAGGACAAGAATCAGAAGAATTCATAATACAATACCAGACTAGACAAGAACCTCAACAGGGCGATTTGGACTAAAAAGCCAGGGAAATATAAAGCCCATGCCTATAAGTAATTGGCTGGAGTCATTAGTGAGCGCCAAAAGATGTGAATTTGGCAAATTGCGGTATTTGTGTTTTTTTTAAGCAATTTCTTTGGTTCCACCAAATGACCACTAGGTGTTGCGCCATTCAGACAAATGATCATAAAGAGAAGCTCACAAGTAGCGTGCACCGTCTAGGCCTCAGAACATGTAAGTATTACAGTGTGTGTGTACATATATAAAAGGATCAAAGTCAAGTGAATTCAGCTGTGGTCGTCCACATATACCAAAATTTGTAAAAGTTAAGGCCAGTATCAGAGAAGGATTAAGGTCCCATGTGCCTTAGGCAGGAAACCAGTTCCCCGTCACCCCCACTCCTTCATTCTTCAAGGGTGGTTAAATAGACTAAGTAAATTCATGGTTTTGGGGCTCTAGGATCAACATGGTTAATCTTGCTCTTGCCAATACCTTACAAAAGAGGAGTCATATCTTGGGTAGAACTACATACCCAGAGAGCTTCTGGAGTTGCATCAATTTTACTGAGGTTTCAAGATCATGTTAGACTTTATTTTGGAGCCACCTAACCATTAAATATTTAACAAATTCTAGAAGTGCATTAGGTAACAAATATAATAAGTGTTTCTGGTTGAAAAGAGAGGACTAAACTTAAGCATGCAGCATTCCTTCCATAACTGTTATACGTGAGCTCTTCCAACATGCATCAACCTTGAGGCCAATTTTGAGTGCATTGTGTCCAACAAAGCTCTGAAGCTTTTTTGAAAAAATTGAGATTTTGCAATATACGTTTAAGGCTAATTGTAGTGGTTAGGGTGCATGGAGTTTTGCCTTACCCCAATTTGTCATTAAATCATTTCCAAATGAAACTTCTGCATTAGCTAAGCGACACAGAGGAGCCAAGCTTTAAGTATCAAGTGAACCCCGCTTTTAACAATCAACTCAATAATGGTTAGACAAAAAAAACCCTCTTGGATATTACTGAAACACTGTATGCACCATAACCTCTACAATAAATTAGGTTTATTTAAGGTGGACTGGGGGCTAGCTGAAAATTACATAGAGTTATTGTATTTTCGTTATTAAGCTGTCCTGCCATCTTCAGTTGTATGGGTACATAATCTAGCATTAAGCATCTGTGTTTGGCAGGTTCAATATCTGTGAACAACTAGTATAAACTCAATATGTTTTTTTAATTTTATTTTTAAATGTTTTTATTTGTTGTATTGTTTTTTGGGGGGACGGAGAGGGGGTGTCTCTCTCCTGGCAAATTAAAACTCAGTGCTAAACTATGCTCTAGAATGAAGCATCAACATTCAGCTGTGTTTATATGTCACAGTATCCCACAGTGGGTCATTTATTGTTAACATTTAGAAAAACACAACAGAAACAAACTAGATCAGTATACATTTTCCAATATCTCCAGCTATAGTGAAAATTAAAGAGCATGCAGACTGAACTGAATGCAACTCCTGCGGCACTCTTAATATTCTGTTTTAGCACCTTTTACTTTTAGCAGAGAATGCAATTATTGTTATTACAGTAAATTATAGGGCTTGGGCTATCATTAAATGTGGCTGATCTTGTGTTTATACCAGCCAACAGAGTCATGAATAGAATTAATGTACAGTTGGTGTTTCACTTCTACAACCCTCAGAGGGCACAGCATGTTGTAGAAATTTACCACCTGTGGAAAGTACAATCCAGTTTAAGGTTTGTATTGCATGTATGTAGAAACGTATTGATGTACGGGGATTATTTTAAAAAGTCAGCCTCAAAATCTTAACTGTTAAACCATGCATAGGTTCGTCGCAAGGGTTATACCATATAATAGCAAATAAAAGGCTGCAGCGCTAAAAAGGTAAAGTAATACAAATGCCCTTAAAACAATAAAACTCTTTATAAGCCAGCATAGATATAAAACTTTATAAACATTATAAATGTTAAAAACCTTTAAACCAGTGCTCAAGCAGAGAGTCACGCCTCCACACGTTTTTATCCTGCATCTATCTTACCTCCTTGTCAGTTGTTATAAGTGATGTTTGCACTTGTCAGCATAGAGAAAGCATACAGTGAATAGGAGAAATCATTTTTCTATTTTTCTTTTTAATTTGTAGTGTTTGTCCTGGCTTCACCTTGTCTGTGCTGGATGATGTAATTGCATCTCATGTAAATTTCAGAGAAGTGACAGTTCCTCTTGAAGTTTCAATTACCTGAAATTCTAGTTGTAAGGCTATGACAATATTAAAGGGACACTATAGTCACCAGAGTAACTACAGATTATTAGATTTGTTCTGGTGAGAATAATCAGTCCCTTCAGTCTTTTTACAGTAAACACTATAGTTTCAGAGAAAAGGCAGTTTTTACATTGCAGCCTAGAGACACCTGCAGTGGCCACTCCTCAGATGACTACTTGAGGTGCTTCCTGCGGCAGTGTTGCGCATTCAGTGGCTCCACCCTCTGCATGGAGACACTGAACTTGAATATTTCTATGAGGAGATGCTTATTGGATAGGGTGGCATTTGGCTCTGCCCCCTGCCCCACCTCCTTGGCAATCTCAGCCAAGATTTTACTTTATTTAAGAAGCAAAGTGGTGCCAGGGAGGCTAGATGGTGTTTTTAACATGTTTGTGTTCTTTACTACAGCTACACAATTATGAAGTACCAATGGATTTTACCACAGACCTTGATCAATGTTAGTTGTTCCACAGCTTAAGAGAGCTGGTCAAAGGAGGTTAACATGGGTCCCTGCATCTTGAACTGCATGATCTGCTCAACCAGGGCTACTAAAAAACAACAGCTGTCAGAATATTTGCTTGGCCCAGTTAATGTACAGCATTTTATTATGTGTTACTAAAGTTGTTTGGTAGACTTTTTTATGATGAATTTTCATGAAATATATCAAAGGTGATACCATTTAAAAGAATTGAGGAATAACTGAACTTGCTTACATATACAATATCCTAGGTCAGCCATTTGGCACCAAATAAACATCTCACACACACCCAACATGTACACAAACCACTCTTTGCTGATACTATATCTTCCGAGCCAAATATCCGTAATGAGGACTGCCATGTCACGTACAGAAAAACAAACGTAATAACCGCATTTGTCCTTCGTGGTGTACAAACTGTGACTTTGGAAATATGGAAGGAATTATGAAAACTGAAGAATGCCTACTAATTATGGCTGTTAGAATCTAGGGCAAATACAGCAGATTCAAAGTTCCTCCCCTGATAGCTGTGGGGAGATCTAATGAAAAACTCTTACTGGATTCCCAGTGACCCAGATGTTAACAGCAGAAAGTCTAAAGCAGGCTTCCCCAAACTCCGGCCCTCCAGTTGTTGCTGAACTACAACTCCCATGATTCTATGAATGAAATAGATAGGCTGAGAATCATGGGAGTTGTAGTTCAGCAACATCTGGAGGGCCGGAGTTTGGGGAAGCCTGGTCTACAGTAAAAAATAAATTGTTCCAAAAAATGACAGTGACAATTAAACGCAAATCCTATATAAGGACATCCTCAGGGACCTCTGAATTACGAGTAAATCACACAATTGAAAAAAACTGAACATTTTTTTATAAAAGTTTTTTTAGCAGTTCATATCACAATCCAGTTCAGTCCAGGCACAGTCAAGGCACTTTATGCATTGGAGTAGAAAAAAAAATACATGGGATGGGGGACAGAGCCTCACAGCGCACCGGAGTGGCTGCCATTTTATTGGCTCAGATCGATCAAAGCTTAATCTGCTCAATACCTGCCCACCTATCAAACATCCATCAACAAACAGATTGGACACAAACTCTGGGCAAACTGTCAAACCTTCTTTCTCTCACTGGGGAATAAATAAGGCAGCAAAGGCCTTCGGGCCTACCATGTGGGCGGACAACCGCAGGAACTTGCTGGAGGGCTGCCAGTATGGAGTACAGCTGTGACACTTACCTCACACAGTCATTGCCCCCCATGAGATGGGACAAAGGTCTCAAAACGCTGCCACTTGCACCCAAGTCACAGCACAACATCAGCCTGCTTAAATCTCCTCTGTCAATCCAGCCTCTGGCCACTCCGGAGGCCTCACCCATGGAGCCCATCAATGGGGATTCAATACAGTGCCTGGCTACTACAACAGACCTGGAGATCCTACAAGCTGGATATCCAGGAAATGCTGGCTGGTCACCAGCAAAATCTCAGACACATGTGACGGTACTCACAAATTGAAGAGCAAGCTGTGACATTTCATTATACATTTCATTATATGCCTGGTGCCCTAACTCCTACCCACAAAACAGGTCAAATATTTCTCATTTGATGGCATATACAGAATATCCAAATCGTCATAATCCCCAAACTCAGCGCCACATGATCTTATCCTACGATGTCAAACGCTATCAGACAAGATGTCTTAATGCCAGTACTCAAAGGGAAGACTCCTTATGAGTTTGAATCGTGCCAAATTGCTTTCTTTTATGACTTGAGTACTACTCTAGCGTAAAAGTATGCAACTGTAACGAGTATATACCCCTACACGCAGGATCCAGCCTAACAGAAGACAGTACAGAGGAGAGATACGTCTACCGGACCTTAGAGTGGCCGGACTCGACGTAATAGGATAAGACAGAGTCAGGAACGATCCGAGGTCAAGGGCACAAAGAGACAGCGTAAACGAAAACTAGCCGGGGACTGGTACACAGGAATCAGCAAGCCGGCAAACAGTACAGAATAGGATAAAGCGAAAACGAAGTCAGAATACAAAGCCAAGGTCAAATACGGAGAAACACAACTGAACACAACAAGCACTAAAGGGAACTGTAGCAGAAACCACGATAGGGCAAGGAACTAAGGGAAAAGGGTAAGTATAAGTAGCCTTCAAACTAATGTGATTGGCTCCTGTCACTTCCACTCCCCCAACAGGTAAGTGTATGGGGTGATTGGCATGACAGGAGCCAATGGGAGCCTTTTTGCAATTTAGGCTCCCACTGTCTCTTTAAGAGCGCGCCCGAGATTCGCGGCGCGCTCTTAGCTGCAGGCGGGACACGTGACCGCTTCTCGCGGTCACTGCCCGCCTTCCTGTCTGAACAGTCGGACGAGCCGCGCGCGGCTCGTGCAGCCGCAGGACCGCGCGCGGCTTGAAGAGAGGACCGCGTCCGGCCCTCGGATAAGGTAAGTACCGCTACAGTACCCCCCCCTGAGGACACGCCCTCCGGGCGGGCAGGACCAGGCCTGGCAGGAAAACGCGAATGGAAAGAACGTACAAGGCGGGGAGCATGAACAGCATCCGCAGAAATCCAACTGCGCTCCTCAGGCCCATAACCCTTCCAATGTACCAAGTACTGAAGCCGACCCCTAAGAAAACGAGAGTCAATAACAGCAGATACTTCGAACTCCTCATGACCCTCCACAGAGACAGGAGGGGGAGGGGGAGTATGCCGGGTATAGCGGTTGCGTACGTAAGGCTTCAACAAAGAGGTGTGAAATACATTGGGTATACGCAGATTCTTAGGCAGACCCAAGGCATAAGAAACGGGATTAACCTTATGTATAATGCGATAAGGACCAATGAAGCGGGGAGCCAATTTCATAGAAGGCACCCGGAGGCGAATATTCCGTGTGGAAAGCAAAACCCTGTCCCCCACAACATAGGAAGGAGCCGCTCTGCGATGCTTGTCAGCCTGAGCCTTCTGGCGGGCAGCAGAGTCCACCAAAGAACGCTGAACCTGCTCCCAAGTATTACGCAAACCAGCCAAATGCTCATCCAGAACTGGCATGCCCTGAGAGGAGAATGCAGCCGGAAGAACAACGGGATGCTGGCCATAGACAACGTAAAAAGGGCTTTTGCCGGAAGAATCATGAGTGGCATTATTCCGAGCAAATTCAGCCCAAGGAAGCAGGTCAGACCAATTGTCCTGATGGTGAGACACAAAACAACGGAGGTACTGCTCAAGAGACTGGTTGGCACGTTCAGCAGCTCCATTAGACTGGGGATGGTAAGCGGAAGAAAATGAGAGGGAAATACCCATCTCCGAACAAAAGGCTTTCCAGAACCTGGAAATAAATTGGCTACCCCTATCGGATACAATAGATAAGGGAATACCATGTAATCGAAACACTTCTCTAGCGAAGATAAGAGCCAATTCCTTGGAAGTGGGCAACTTGCGAAGAGACACAAAGTGAGCCATTTTGGAAAACCGATCTACTATCATTAGGATGACTGTGTTACCATTCGAAGGGGGTAATTCAACAATAAAATCCATTGATAGATTAGACCAAGGTCTCTCGGGAACGGGCAACGGATGCAACAGCCCACAAGGAACTCTACGAGAGGTTTTCATACATGCACAAGTAGTACAAGCACTTATATAGTCAGTAACATCCTTACGTAAGGTATCCCACCAGAAATACCGAGAAACGGCTGACACTGTTTTGGAAATACCAGGATGTCCAGCAGTCTTAGTATCGTGATAAAGTGACAGAATATCCCGTCTCTCGGGAATGTCAACGAACAATTTATCATTAGGCCTCTCGCTGGGTGCCATGCCTTGTTTCGCTTGTATGGCCTGCAAGAGGGACGAGGAAATAGACAATATAGTAGTTGCTATTATCCTGTCTGGGGGAATGACAGGAGTGACATCAATCTCCTGTTTGTCAATAGTCTCGAATTGTCTGGACAGAGCGTCCGCTTTGGTGTTCCGGTCACCTGGCCTATAGGTGATTATATAATTAAAATGAGACAAGAACAGTGACCACCTAGCCTGCCTTGAAGACAATCTTTTAGCTTCGCTAAGGTAGGATAGGTTCTTATGATCTGTAAATATGAGAATAGGATCCTTAGTTCCTTCTAGCAAATGTCTCCATTCTTTGAGTGCTAAAATGATAGCAAGGAGTTCGCGATTACCCACATCATAATTCCTCTCTGCCTTGGACATTTGTTTAGAAAAGAAGCCACAAGGATGCAATGGCTTGTCAGGAGACTCTCTTTGGGATAAGACAGCACCTACCCCTATATCGGAAGCATCAACCTCAAGTATATATGGCAATGATGGGACAGGATGCTGTAAAATAGGGGCAGAGGCGAACGTAGTTTTAAGAAAGTCAAAAGCCTGAAGTGCCTCAGTAGACCAGACACGTGTATTGCCATCCTTTTTAGTCATACGAGTAATAGGCGCTACTATAGACGAAAAACCTTTGATAAAACGTCTATAATAATTAGAGAAACCCAGAAAACGCTGGATGGCTTTCAGACCTTGCGGCAGAGGCCATTCTATGACTGCAGCGAGCTTCTGGGGATCCATCCGAAAACCCTCGGCGGAAATCAAATACCCTAAAAACTGGACCTCGGACTGGTCGAATAGACATTTTTCTAATTTGCAATAAAGACCATTAGCAAGAAGGGTCTTCAGAACTGTTGTAACATGTCTGTGATGAGCGTGAATGTCAGTAGAATATATTAAAATGTCATCCAAGTACACAATAACAAATGAGTGAATAAAGTCCCTTAAGACATCATTAATAAATTCTTGGAACACTGCTGGGGCATTGCAAAGCCCAAATGGCATGACGGTATACTCATAATGACCTGACCGAGTGTTAAAGGCTGTCTTCCATTCGTGGTCCTTTTTAATACGTATCAAATTGTATGCTCCTCTAAGATCTAATTTGGTGAATACCGTAGCATGTTTGAGCCTGTCAAACAATTCTGTTATTAGAGGTATAGGGTAAGCATTTTTGATGGTGATCTTGTTAAGACCTCTATAATCAATGCAAGGTCTTAAATCACCTTCTTTCTTTGATACAAAGAAGAACCCCGCTCCAGCCGGAGAGGAGGATCTTCTAATAAATCCCTTGTCTAATGACTCTTTAATGTACTCCTCCATGACACGGTTTTCTTGAACCGATAGGGGGTACACCCTGCCCTTAGGAGGTATAGTACCAGGCAACAAATCAATAGCACAATCGTAGGGTCTGTGAGGCGGTAATTTGTCAGCCTCTCTTTTATCAAAGACAGTCTTTAAAGTTAAATACTGAGAGGGTATTGTCGTAGATAAAGGAGGAACAGTAGGAACGTTAATAGAATTCACAGGCGTGACTTCAATAGTACATGACTCATGGCAGGCTTCACTCCATGATTTTATCTGCCCTGTCTCCCAGTCAAAAATGGGATTGTGGGCATGTAACCATGGATACCCTAACACCAACTGTGAAGAGGGAGAGGTGATGACCTGGAACCGAATGGTTTCATAGTGTAGAACCCCTGTGTACATGTGTAGCGGTGCAGTCTCGTGAGTAACAACAGGAGATATCAATGGTCTACCATCTATGGCCTCAACGGCCAAGGGTATCTCCTTCTCTCTGATGGGAATATTGTTTCTCTTTACAAAACCAGAGTCTATAAAGTTCTCGGCTGCCCCAGAATCAACCAGGGCGTCTATGTTTTCAACTATACAACTCTCTCCCATATGTAAAGAAACAGGGAGAAGCAGTCGGTTAGGAGGCAATGTAGGAGACTTAGAAATCACACCCAAGGCCAGTCCCCTATAAGGTCTTAGGTGCGAGAGTTTTCCGGGAGCAGAGGACACTCCTTTACCATATGGTCTCTCTTACCACAATATAGGCAGAGTCCCTCCCTTCTCCTATGTAATTTCTCAGTATCTGAGAGTTTGGCAACCCCTAATTGCATAGGTTCCTCTTCAGATACTTTAACACTCTCCGGTATATTAACTCTGGGTTGAATAGGTGTAACAAAACGTCTATTCCTGTTCTTAGTATAGAGCCTGTCACGAATCCTATTATCTATATCGATGAGGTAGTCAATAAGGTCCTCTAAGGCAATAGGAAGCTCCTTAGCTGCTACCTCATCCAATATAGAGTCTGATAAACCTTCCATGAAGGCCGTAGTTAACCCATTATTGGTCCAATCGACCTGTGAGGCAAGGGTACGAAACTGTATAGCGTAATCAGCCACAGACCTAGAACCCTGTTTAACCCTCATTAATGCTCTAGCGGCATTCTTAGACCTTTTCATAGTATCAAAAGTTCTGCGAAAAGCTGTTAGGAAACTGTGAAAGTTATGCACCATAGGTCCATTAGCCTCCCAAATAGGGTTTGCCCATTCAAGTGCTTTGTCGGTAAGTTGGTGCATAAAGAACCCAACTTTAGACCTCTCTGTGGGAAATGAACGTGGATACATTTCAAAATGAAACTCTATTTGGTTAATGAACCCTCTGCATGTCTTAGAATCCCCTCCATACCTAGGAGGAGGCGTTAAATGTGCTGTAGCGTTAGGCATAGTCGATACTTCAGGAAGCAGGGGTGCAGGAGGGTTAGGTGCGGTTGCTGGAATGGTTCTAGCTAAGAGCGTCTGGAGAGCCTGAGCTATTTGATCCATACGGTGATCCTGCTCTACAAATCTAGCCTCATGGGTCGCCATCTGTTGAGCTAAATCTGCGGGGTCCATGGCCCTATCGTAATGTAACGAGTATATACCCCTACACGCAGGATCCAGCCTAACAGAAGACAGTACAGAGGAGAGATACGTCTACCGGACCTTAGAGTGGCCGGACTCGACGTAATAGGATAAGACAGAGTCAGGAACGATCCGAGGTCAAGGGCACAAAGAGACAGCGTAAACGAAAACTAGCCGGGGACTGGTACACAGGAATCAGCAAGCCGGCAAACAGTACAGAATAGGATAAAGCGAAAACGAAGTCAGAATACAAAGCCAAGGTCAAATACGGAGAAACACAACTGAACACAACAAGCACTAAAGGGAACTGTAGCAGAAACCACGATAGGGCAAGGAACTAAGGGAAAAGGGTAAGTATAAGTAGCCTTCAAACTAATGTGATTGGCTCCTGTCACTTCCACTCCCCCAACAGGTAAATGTATGGGGTGATTGGCATGACAGGAGCCAATGGGAGCCTTTTTGCAATTTAGGCTCCCACTGTCTCTTTAAGAGCGCGCCCGAGATTCGCGGCGCGCTCTTAGCTGCAGGCGGGACACGTGACCGCTTCTCGCGGTCACTGCCCGCCTTCCTGTCTGAACAGTCGGACGAGCCGCGCGCGGCTCGTGCAGCCGCAGGACCGCGCGCGGCTTGAAGAGAGGACCGCGTCCGGCCCTCGGATAAGGTAAGTACCGCTACAGCAACCCCTCGCCAACCTTCTCAAAACTGCTGGACTTACCTACCAGTGGTCAACCCCCAGGTCACGATGGGTCACCAGGTTTAGGCTTTGAGTTCTGAAGTTTGAATGTTTATTTGCAAAATAATTAACTATGTGTTCTGTAGGCCACTCAGCGTCATCTGATTTAATGGTGTATTCTGGATTTGTGCTGCCCTATGCACAACTAAATTCAGGCACTCCCCTAATCTAAATTTGCCCCACAACTTCATGTCAGGGCCACTTTTTTGGCTGACAGACGCACACCCTCATTGACACATGCACTGACAAATACACAGTTATTGGCACATACATACAGTCACTGACACACACACTGTTTAAACAACCTATACACTCACTGACAGGCGCACACACTCTCAGATACACATACACTGAAATACACTCACTGACATAAACATCCTCACACAAACACGCACTCACTGACAGCAACCCAAACACACTCACTCACTGATACACACACACTGACAGACACACACACACTCACTGACGGTCACACACACACACACACACACACACTGACAAACACACACACACTCTCACTGAAAGCCATCCACACACGCTCACTTAAACACACATTGACAGCCACACACACACACATTCACTGACAGCCACATTAACACTCATTTACTGACACACACTCACACAATGACACACACACACATTTTCTCATACACTCACCAGTTTTCTTTTATTATTGAAATCCACCCAGCCTCCCTACCTTTAGCATGGCTGGGGTGGATCATGTCCCTGATTGCTGCTGGGCTGGCTCCTTGCTGGTGCTGCTGGCTCCTGCTGGCAGGCTCCTTGCTGGGGCTGCTGGCTTCTGCTTCCTTGGCTGGCTAGGTGGACAGGCAGGCTCTCAATGAAGGTGACGGAGCAGGAAGAGCTCAGAGGACTGCGCTCCCTCGCCGCCCGGCTGCTCTATGGAATCTGAACGCCTCATGAGGCCCTAAAGTGGCCAGCTGGCCACCTCTTGGGCCCCCCAGGACATGAGGCAAACAAGAAATTTGCCTGGGCCCCATGCAAATGCTTTGTTTACCTTATGGCAAATACAGCCCTGATCTGATTGATATTAGAGCTGCAGGAGTGGTTATACATTGTGCATCACTCAGAGCCTCCAGTGCTTTTCCTATGTAAGAGGTTACTACTATTGAGTAGCTGGAAAGGGATCCCTTTCACTTCTTGCCAGTTCCACAGACACTGGAGGAGCTGAGACAACTTAGTTTTACACCCTCTATAACTGTTCCTGCAGGTCTGCTATTAAGCCTCTCTGGACCACAGAGTACACTGGCCAAGGCTCCTGGTACTACTAGCCTATTTAAGCTCAAAAAAGCACATACTTGTTGAAAATAGGTGCCCCCTAGTGGGCAGGGGCCTACCCTGCCGAATGGGAAATCTGGCCCTTGGTAGAGCAAGAAGGGGGGGGGGGAAGATATTAGTTCATGGGTTAGGTAGAAGGGAAGTCTTTATTTAGCATTTGAGAGAGACCAGTGAACGTATGCTTCCACTGAATCAATTTAAGGCTGCCTAAGTCATGTGTGCTGAGGGGTGCAACTTGCCCCTGGTACACAATTAAAAATAACTCTGGATGTGCAGTGTTTCAAGCTGAAGTGATCATGACGACTGCAGTAACTATTTTAATGATATTTCCATCAGGGTAAAAAGTTGCAGAACCCCTTTATACTAATAAAAGGACAAACTTAAAATATAAAGGCTACCTTGCTTGCCAACCCCAGTTCAGAGCCTTCACCCAATTTACATTCCATTTCATCCCTTAGTACCTTGACCTATTTACAGCTTCGTCACAAAGCCACAATCATTTACAATCCCTGCTCCTTTTACTGGTAACACAAACATCCTGGGTCCCTGATAGTAGCGCCCTACTTTCTAGTCTAGGTTTTCTTAAATGGCACAGAGTTACGACATGAGAAATGGATTATCGGAGCTGGCAAGTCCATATTATAAAAATCAAACTCAAAATCGAAGAACAGTCCAACATTTATTATAATTTAATAAAATCACGATTATTGGAATTTTACCTGTGACTTGGTCCTACTAAAACCATGATGATTTGAGAATGAGCATTATTCTTTTATGCCCAGAGCAGAGATGTGTTGGCCATAGTTGTGCGATAATTCCATTAAGTTCTATTGAGTGATATGTGTGTGAGCATTTTCAAAATTGGAAGAACTCGAGAACTTGGAACACATTTACTGCTGTGGCACAATGAGTTATTTGTTTCCTGCTACTTTTGGGATATTTTGTATACCCATTTGTATTAGTTTTGATCAACAAAATAGTTGGGGCAACATCACACACCTTTCTTTTGCTTTATTTCATATATGAACAATGTGAAACTGTGGGGAAAAGTAATATATAAAAACTAATCCCCTTAGAAACCGTGTAATATCTCTCAGCATTTAGCACTGTGCACATAACATTGTATTTGTTTTATCCTTATGAATCTACCAATAACGTTTATTAGAATTGCATCTGCTTAATGTCTTCTTTCTTGGTTACTCACATGTACAGACATTCGCCAAGCCAAATATAGCATTAAAATAAATACAAATATAGCAAGCGTGTTCCATTCCAATTAATGAAACAATGTTTTGCAATAAACATTTTCGTAAAGATATTGTTCCAAGCAACATAACCGAAGAGATTGCTAACAAAGAAGATTTTTAATAGCATTGAGATTAATGCTTGGTAGCAAATGATAAGCACAAGCTCAAAAAACATCCTCAATTAAAATAAATAAATAAACAAATAAATACAAATAAAACATGTAAAAATAATTCTAAGGAAACACACGCTTTAGATATAAAGTGCATTATGTCTTGAGCTCATATTGAAACTACGTAAGCTCTCTGAATTTCTCTGAAACCTCTTAGAAGACATCTCAAAGAGAAGAAAGCCCATTCAATTTAGACAACCCTTGATTATCATAGAAAAAAAGCCCAATGACATAATTAAAAAGATGTCAGCTTCCATTGCTGGAGAATTTGATTGAAGTAGGCATTACAATTTAACGTGGTATTTATTCAATTCTCTCCCTCTCTTTTAAAATACTGGACACTTCTGTTGTTCTCGTTCGGCCCTTTTTGCATATATTTGCATGAGAACATATGTCTATTACCATTCAAGAAAAACAGCCATTCAACTGCATTATCTGCTATAGGGTAATAGTTGCACAGTGGATTTCTTAAAGCCGCAGTGCTTATAAGAATGAACAAATGTGTGATGCAGTGAAGTAGCAGGTTTTCAATGCTGTCACGTAAGGGTCATTCAGCACTCGGCAGCGTATGAATTGGCCGAGGCCCCATTCAGGAACCTTTTCTTGTTCTGTTCCACCAGTGCTGATAGTTCCTTCCCCTCCTGAGTTTTGAGGTATCAGGTGCAGGAGAGCAGTAGCTGAGTAGTATAGATATTTTATGCCTTCTCTCTAGAGGGTACAGGGAAACAGTGTAATATAATGCCTCCCACGCTATTCTAACCTTCAAAAACACACCACATGGAGGTCAAATACTGCCAAACATGCAAATCATTGACTCTCCTAGCCTTGTAATTTCTCCACGTGCATTTTCTATCCTCTATAAAATGAGCCAAATTCTATATTGGGTCATGGGGACAGAACATTTAAATTCTTATACTTATTACCTAAAACTCCTAGCTTTTAAAGGGGACCTGACCCCTTCCATGAGTTTTATTATTATGTTAACTTACCTCTGTATTTAACACATACGTATTTGTGAAGTTTGAAAAATTAAATTTAAATGTAAAAATTCACACCTCTTTATCTGGCAACTGGGTGAATCCATTTTAGTCCCTGTCAATCATTGTTGCATACTCTGTCCTTTGCACCTGGCAGTCAGTATAGGGAAAGCATGCAGAGAAGAGAATAAATTAAACATTGTTTCTATCCTAAAGTGAAATGTTTGCGATGACAGTCAAGAATGGGGCTAGGCAACCTTATTGAAGTCCCTTGGCGAACCGATCCTATTTTTTTTTTTTTAATTGAGATGTGTATGTTGCTGTATTGTGCTTCTGTTGTTTATGGGTGCTGCAGTTGCTTTGTGGTGTTGTATTTGTGCGTAGTGATGTCCCGAACAGTTCGCTGGCAAATAGTTCCTGGCGAACATCGCTTGTTCGCGTTCGCCACAGACGGCGAACATATGCGATGTTCGGTCCGCCCCCTTTTCGTCATCATTGAGTAAACTTTGACCCTGTACCTCACAGTCAGCAGACACATTCCAGCCAATCAGCAGCAGACCCTCCCTCCCAGACCCTCTCACCTCCTAGACAGCATACAATTTAGATTAATTCTGAAGCTGCATTCATTTTTTTTTTATTATTATTTTTTTGTGTGTGTTTGTGTTTATTATACATTATCCTCCATAGCCAGTAACCTGCGTTTATTATACATTATCCTCCCATAGCCAGTAACCTGTGTTTATTATACATTATCCTCCATAGCCAGTAACCTGTGTTTATTATACATTATCCTCCCATAGCCAGTAACCTGTGTTTATTATACATTATCCTCCATAGCCAGTAACCTGTGTTTATTATACATTATCCCACCCATAGCCAGTAACCTGTGTTTATTATACATTATCCTCCCATAGCCAGTAACCTGTGTTTATTATACATTATCCCCCCAAAGCCAGTAACCTGTGTTTATTATACATTATCCTCCATAGCCAGTAACCTGTGTTTATTATACATTATCCTCCCATAGCCAGTAACCTGTGTTTATTATACATTATCCCCCCAAAGCCAGTAACCTGTGTTTATTATACATTATCCCTCCCATATCCAGTAACCTGTGTTTATTATACATTATCCCCCCATAGCCAGTAACCTGTGTTTATTATACATTATCCTCCCATAGCCAGTAACCTGTGTTTATTATACATTATCCCCCCATAACCAGTAACCTGTTTTTATTATACATTATCCCCCCCACAACCAGTAACCTGTGTTTATTATACATTATCCCCCCATAGCCAGTAACCTGTGTTTATTATACATTATCCTCCCATAGCCAGTAACCTATGTTTATTATACATTATCCCTCCCCATAGCCAGTAACCTGTGTTTATTATACATTATCCCCCCATAGCCAGTAACCTGTGTTTATTATACATTACCCCCCATAGCCAGTAACCTGTGTTTATTATACATTATCCTCCCATAGCTAGTAACCTGTGTTTATTATACATTATCCCCCCCACAACCAGTAACCTGTGGTTATTATACATTATCCCCCCATAGCCAGTAACCTGTG
Source organism: Pelobates fuscus (assembly GCF_036172605.1). Lineage (NCBI taxonomy): Eukaryota > Metazoa > Chordata > Amphibia > Anura > Pelobatidae > Pelobates > Pelobates fuscus. The sequence goes on along the minus strand of NC_086317.1, from coordinate 425,830,259 downwards.
TTTATTATACATTATCCTCCCATAGCCAGTAACCTGTGTTTATTATACATTATCCATCCATAGCCAGTAACCTGTGTTTATTATACATTATCCCCCCCCCCCCATAGCCAGTAACCTGTGTTTATTATACATTATCCCCCATAGCCATTTATCGTTGGACCTAGGCAGCATGATGTCTTAGGCCGGCCCAGAGAGTGAGTGAGTGGGTGAATAATATAATATATATGTTCAGAAACATATTAGTAATATATGTAAATCGGGTTCATGCAAAGAGGGTGAAAAGGTATTAAAGAAAAACACACTTATTGCATCAAATTTACAAAGCCAAACTTTTAAAAGCTTTCCTCATTTCTTTCTCGGGATGAGGAATATATCGGTTGTAGACTGAGTATTTCCATCTGCCCAATCTTTTAATAATATGCACTGGAGTGTCAGTGTTGAAGGAGACCGAAGCTGCCCCTATTCTAAATGAAAGACCTGAGACATGGATACAACCCAATCTTAGGAGTAGTGTTCTGATGTAGAAGATGAATTTAGCCGTAGTCAGAGGGATTCAGTGAGAGTAGTGGTGAAATGTGTGTGGCATGACTGAGTGTGGGTAAGTAAGAGTCAAGTATTTTAACTGGGCACTAGTTCTAGGTGGGATAAAGTGGTATAGCGGATGGATGAGTAGTTTGGTTAGTTTTAGAGGTTTGTAGAGAAAGTATATAGTGATCATGATATTTAGCGATATCCAATAATTTTAAGGTGGTCTCAAACAAACATAAAATGCTATATAAAATTTGCGGGAATATCGAATAGTCGTGTACAGTAAATCAGAGAGGGCTCAGAATATCGAACCATCGATCGGTAACCTGGATGAATTAGGGGGTCTATCTGTTTTATTAAATACGCGATAATATGCTTTTAATGGGATAGGACGTTAGGAAAGTTGTGTGATTGGGATAAGTGGTTGTGGCTGTATTTACCTTATCTTGGGACTGACCTGGCTCCTAAGTTGAGCCGCGCGTGGCTGGATCACTCCTGCCTCCACACGAGCCGCATGCAGCTTGATCTCCTCTTCTGACTTAGCCGCGTGCACTGACCGCAGTGATCGGTCACGTGGCCCGCCTGGCACTCTTCGTGAGAGGAGGGACAGTGTAGCTGCTGCTGATTTAATAGGGAAATCGATAGCTAAGCTAGTGTATTCAGTGTCCACTACAGTCCTGAAGGACTCATCTGAGCGCTGCTGTAAGGACAGCACCCCAGAAAGCCCTTTTTAGGGCTAGAACATCAGTCTGCTTTTTTTTTCTGTGTAATCTAATTGCAGTTGCCTGCCTGCCAGCGTGTGTGTCAGGCTCACAGCGTATATTGTGCCCACTTGCCCAGTGCCACCACTCATATCTGGTATCACAATAGCTTGCATTTAAAAAAAAATACAACATTTTTGACTGTAATATAATAGCAGTCAGTTTCCTTCACACGTGTGCGTTTCAGGGCCTGCCAGGGCACAGTGTCACACCAGTGCAACTCATATCTGGTGTAACAGTAGTGCACATTAAAAAAAAAACTAGAAATTTGACTGTGAAATAATAGCAGTCAGTTTCCTTCACACGTGTGCGTTTCAGGGCCTGCCAGGGCACAGTGTCACACGAGTGCAACTCATATCTGGTGTAACAGTAGTGTACATTTAAAAAAAAAAAATACAGGGGGTTGTTGTCACCTTTCGGGGACCCTTGGTGTTGTACGTGGCTGGGTGGAGGAAGAGACCTTCAATGACATCAGTGAGGACAAGGAACGGGACATGGCTAGCTTGGTATCCAACCTTGTGCAAATGGGGAGTTTGCGGTTGTGCAAATGGACTGTTTGCGGTTGTTTGCGGTGCGTTAAACGGGGAGTTTGGTCTGTGAAGTGGGCGTAACCCTTACACTACCTGATCGATACAACATCATACCTGATGTTTTAAAGCATGTTATTCCAAACAATTTAGGAATGTTAGGTGATTTATGCCCTTTATGGATTAAAACCAGACTCTGCATCAACTATGTAATTTTCCATGGGAGTTTTGCCATGGATCCCCCTCCGGCATGCCACAGTTCAGGTGTTAGTCCCCTTGAAACAACTTTTCCATCACTATTGTGGCCAGAAAGAGTCCCTGTGGGTTTTAAAATTCGCCTGCCTATTGAAGTCTATGGCGGTTCGCCCGGTTCGCCCGTTCGCAAACATTTGCGGAAGTTCGCGTTCGCCGTTTGCGAACAGAAAATTTTATGTTCACGACATCACTATTTGTGCGTATGTAGGCTGTTATATTGTGAATGCACATGAGTAGTTTGTGGTTTGTGTATGATACCTATGAATATGGACGGTGTGTTGGAGCTGCTTGTGGAATTGTGTAGCTGGTGTCACATTGTGTGTTTGGCAGTGTGTGTGGTGGGGGGCTTGCGGGATGGGTGCGTGTATGAGAATTATCAGTGCTATTGTGTTTGTGGGGAATATGTGTTTGTATGTGAGCTGTTTGTATGAGGGGAGGCTTATACTGCATCTCTGTGTATATCTAGCAGTGTGGGTGTGTTCCCTGGGGTCCAGTGGGGACCAGGTTGGGCAGTTACAGGTTAAGGGCAGGAGCTGCGATAGCTGCTGTGGGTTGCCCTACTTCAATGCGGTTTATTGTTCTTAAGTGCTGGGAGGAAATGATCTGAGAGTAAATTGAAGATTGCTCCTCACCACGTGCACTAGCAGATATCTGAAGTCCCAATGGGACTTCTCATAGGTTAGAACCTGTCTGGCTCTGGCAGCCTTAAGTGCCTTGCCATAGGTTGTTGACCCCTGGTCTAGAATAAGCTTACATAAATCAACAAATGGAGCTTTATTTATTATTATTTTTATTACTATTTATAGAGCGCCAATGAGTTCTGTAGCGCTGTACAATGGGTGGACTAACACGCCCTGCTCAATGAACTTACATGCTAGAGGGAGTGGGGTATAGTGATACAAAAGGTAAGGGTAGGATAGTGAAGTAGGTTGCTAGGATAGTGTTTATTGAGGGCTTAGTGTTTTGATGACAGTTTCAGGAGAGGAATCAGAGTGCGGGAGGGAAAGCTGTTCACAGTTTAACTGATATGCTTTCCTGAAGAAGTAAGTTTTCAAAGTTTTTATTAAAGGAGTGGAGATTGGGTGAAAGTCTAACAGAGAGGGGAAGGGCGTTCCATAGGAACGGTGCAGCCCTAGAGAAGTCTATAAGGTGAGCATCAGAGGTAGGTGTACGAACAGAGGTTAGGCGTAGGTCTCCGGCAGAGCGTAGGGGCCTGGATGGGACATATTTGTGTAATAGTGAGGATAAGTAGGTCAGAGCAGCATTGTGTAGAGATTTGTAAGCAAGTATCAGGATCTTAAATTGAGACCTATATCTTACGGGAAGCCAGTGTAGAGACTGACAAAGGGGGGAGGCGTGGGAGGTGCGGGTGGACTGGAAGATGAGCCTCGCCGCCGCATTCATTATACACTAACAGGGCTAGTTGGGAACTTGTTGGGAGTAGTCAAGGAGAGAGAGAGGACAGTGACATGGACCAGCACCTTAGCGGCATCTGGCGTTAAATAGGGTCGGAGGCGCACAATATTTTTTTGAGATTGAAGCAGCAGGATTTGGCGATTGATTGGACATGAGGGGTAAAAGAGCGGTTGGACTCATAGACAACACCTAGACAGCAAGCCTTAGAGGTAGAGTGGATGGTAGCGCCATTGACTTTGAGGGACACAGACAAGGGAGTAGCAACACTTGAGGGAGGAAAGACCAGAAGTTCTGTTTTGGACAGGTTCAGTTTAAGGAAATGAGCAGCCATCCAGTTTGAAATAGCAGAGAGGCAGTCAGAGACACGAGTCAAGAGGGGAGGGGAGAAATCAGGAGAGGACAGATACATTTGCGTGTCATCCACATAGAAATGATACTGGAAGCCGAAGGAGCTGATGAGTTTACCAAGGGAGGTAGTGTAGATTGAAAACAGTAGGGAACCAAGGACAGACCCTTGGTGTTGGGGTCATAATAAACTGCTGGGCAAAGCGTTCAATGCACCTCCCTTTTGGACTGAACGTCCGGGGAGAGCCTTTCAGTGATACACAGACAACATGTTTCAATTTGGGCTACTACCAATGTATTAAGGCTCAGGCAAACATATTTATAGACAGAAGTTACAGCAAAAGTAACATGACACAATCACATCAGCTAAACACGAAATTGCTTATTCAGCAACCAACAACATGTATTTCTGGTAGCGAGGTCAAAAGGTTATTTCTTTGATGGTCTGTGACAGGTTTCACTTTAAGCTGACATTTAACAATTGCTATTTCTAATAATGTAGTCTTGTGCATGTACAGTAGTCACGTACTTAATTTTTAACCCTTTCACTTGGAGAACGCCAACAAAGAGGGATTGGGGACAAAAAGCAGAGCCCAAGAAAGAAACACTGAATGAGCTCTGGGAGAGGTAGGAAGAGCACCAGAAGAGAGCGGTATCTCGTAGACCGAGATTACGGAGGATGAGAAGAAGCTGTTGATGATCAAGGATGAATTAGGATAGAGTAGTGGCCATGGGATTTTGCAGTGCTAAGATCATTGGATACTTTGGTCACAGCTATTTCAACAGAGTGACGAGCACGGAATCCAGATTGAAGCGGGTCAAGCAGAGAGTTGGATTCAAGGAAGTCTGTCAATCTCGCATACACAACTCTCTCAAGAATCTTGGAGACAAATGGCAGTAGCGAGATAGGGCGGTAGTTGGACGAGGAATTAGGGTCAAGGTTGGGCTTTTTCAGAATTGGGGTTACCGTTGCATGTTTGAACGGTAGAGGAAATGTGCCAGATGAGGGGGAGAGATTGAAAATTTTAGTGAGAGGCAGAACAAGAGAAGTAGAGAAAGTTCAGTTGAGATACGAGGGAATAGTATCGAGGGAACAGGTGGTGGAGTGGGAGGAACTAAGCAGAGCAGAAACCTCTTCTGCTATAGCGGGTGCAAATGTGGTTAGGGGAAAGGTTGGTAGTGGATAGAGAGAGATGATAGATCTCTCCCCTGATTGTAGAAATCTTCTCAGTGAAGTGAGTTGCAAAGTTTGTGGCGGTCAAGTTGATAGGAGGAGGAGGCACGACGAAGAAGAGAGTTAAAAACATGATACAGTCATGTAGGCTCGTAGGAGAGCATGGTTATGAGTGTATTGAAGTAGGTTTATTTTGAAGAGGAATGAACCAGACTGTAGGAGTGCAGCATAAATTTATAGTGGAGGAAGTCAGATGCAGAGTGAGACTTTCTCCAGCAGCGTTCAGTAGCTCTGGAACATTTTTGGAGGCATCGGGTCAGCTTGGTGTGCTAGGATTGCAATTGGGAGCGCTTAGTGTGTTTAAGTGTAGGAGGTGTCATGATGTCTAGTTGAGAGAAAAGAGTGGAGTTGTAGCGGGAGGTTGCAGTGTTAGGGCAGGTGAGATTTGAGATGGGTGAAAGGAGAATTGCTGTCGGTCAAGACAATGGAGGTTTCTGTAAGACTGATGTGGTGAGGGTGGTATACTTTGGGTATGGGGTATGCGGATGTCAATGGGCAGCAGATGGGTGTCAGATAGAGGAACTGGAACATTGGAGATATTAGAGGTGGTACAGAGATTGGTGAAGATGAGGTCAATAGTGTTTCCTGCTCTATGAGTTGATGAATTAGACCACTGTGTGAATCCAACGGAGGTTATAGAGAGCAGACAAGAGGCATCAGGGCAGTTAGGGTTGTTAATTGGGATATAAAAGTCCCCAAGAATGAGGGAAGGAGTGCTAGAGGAGAGAAAATGGGGTAGCCAAGAAGATGGGCGGTTGATAAATGATGGCAATTCTTAGAGGGGTGGGTTTGAATAGACAGACTGTGTGAACTTCAAAGGAAGTAAAAGACATGGCAGGGGCAGGGAGGATAGGTTGAAAGGTACATTGAAGGGAGAGAAGGATGCCTACACCACTTCCTTTACAGTTGTTTGGTCTAGGAGTGTGGGAGAATTGTAGCCCAACATACCATAAAGAAGCAGGAGTAGCCGTATCAGAAGGGGGCGGCCAGGGACGGCCAGGTCTCAGTGAGTGCAAGAAGTGTGAAAGAATTTGAGATGAAGAAGTCGTGTATGGCTGTTGATTTTATATTGCTGCAGGTGGAGCGGGCGTTCCAGAGTGCATACTGAATATTGGTAGATGGGGATAGACGGCACGGTATGGGGATGATGTTTAGGTGGTTTCTGGTTGACTTAGTGGGAGTAGAGAAGATAACGGGCCCTGGGTTGGGAGAGACATCCCCAGCTGCTAGAAGCAGGAGGAGAGATAGAGACAGAAGATGTGAGCGGGTTTTATATGGATGGAATCTGTGATGAGATCGAGTGGTAGAAGGATGGAGAGAATAGAGAAAAGAGTGCAGGGCATGCGATGAAAGAAGGGGGGAGTGTAGCATAGACGGGTTAATGTGGAGGTTGTTGGGAGGTTGAGGGAAGTAGGTGTAAGGAGAGATTTTGATGCTGAGGGAGAAAAGGGAAAATAAGAGGAGGACAAATAGAGCATTACTCAGATGGGTATGCACTTCCAGAAAAAGCTTGGAAGTTGGGAGTAGGCCAGGGGAGGCACAGATAGGAGATGCAGTGATGTAGAAATCTGGGCTAGAGAGTAACAGGCAGAGGTGAGGAAGATAAAGAGTGAGTGTTAGGGGTGAAGAGATTATGTAAGTGTGCTGATTATTTGATTTGCAGCTGTTATTTCTGATTATCTATATTTGTGGATGAGAGTCTATACCTTGCTTTATTTGATGAGAAACCCCAGACATTTTATTTGATTTGATTAATGCAAATAAAGAAAACATATATTTTAACAAATTGCTAACACAACAAAAAAAACAGAACGGAGAGTACAAAAAGAGAATTTTAACAGCTGAATGCAGTCTTGGAGCACGAGGGGACAACACAACACAGTGGGTATAGGAGCGCAGAATGGCATTGTAAGACCAGAAGTACTACAGAAGTATTGAAAAAGGGTTGTTGCATTAGAGATTAGAACCAAAGTTGGCAAGAGTCTAGCATCAGGACAGTAGACTAGTAGTAGGGAAAATATTTTTTTGATTCTGCTGCCCTAAAGTATTTTGTTCAATTCAAGATTCAGTTTGATACATGCATTTTCCCCATTTAGAGAATTTGAAGTTGATAATTCAGTGCCTTAATCTATAATGTATATGAATTGCATCACGTACTGGTCAGACTAGATGGGCCGAATGGTTCTTATCTGCCGTCACATTCTATGTTTCTATCATAGAAAATCTATGCTAAATTCTGCCAATGAACTATTATTAATATTTACTCACCCTAATTTACCATGTCGGAATTTTTTTCAATATAATTCTTCAAAAGGAAGTCGTTGTGCCTTTGAATCAAACTTCACATGAAATCTTCTGTTACAATCTGTGAACTAGGAGCTTGACCTCATACTTGGATCACACCTTTTATACAAGCCTTTAAAAGTAATTTTATCGTTGTAAACTGGTAACATAAATCATTCTCTGTGGTTTGCACAGGCACATGCGTGGACAGGACACTAAGATGGTTTTCACACCTAAGTCATAACCCATAGGTTTAAAAAAATCTGAGAAAAAACCCTGAAAAAAAAAGTATTAATTTTTATTGTGAGTCAAAATAAATGTGCTTAATTTATAAAATAGTGAATTCACACTTTAAATGAGAACTCCAAGCAACAAACCCACTATAGGGCACCTTCCTAATAGGCATGTGCATGGGGAAAATTTTCGGTTCGGTTCAGCATTCTGAAATTCGGAATTTCCGCAATTCGGGACTTCGGAAATTCGGCACATCAACACTTCGGAACTTCGGCAACTTCGGAACTTCAGCACTTCTGTAGTTCAAAACTTCGGAAATTCGGCAACTTCGGCGTTTCAACACTTCGGAACTTCGGCAACTTTGGCACTTCGACACTTCGGAACTTCGGAATTTCAGGACTTCGGCACTTCTATTGCAGCCGCTTAGTAGATAACTCCCTAATTCCCACGGTATTAGGGAGTTATCTACCAAAAGGCTGAAAGACCTAAATTGGTCTTTCAGACAAATTTACTAATACTAAGTAAAAATGACTTAGTATTAGTAAATTTTGCCCCTACTCGCTATACCGCAAGTAGGGGAATGTCTAGTAAACCGTGAGCAGCCTGTGGCTGCTCACTGTTTTAAAAAAAAATAAAAAAATAGCCCCCCCGGCGGGTGGGGGCCCTTAAGTAAAATGATGGGGGGGCCTATTGTCCTCCCCCCGGCCCCCACCCCTGAGCAGTGGGTGGGGGCCCTAAATACTAATAAGGGGGGACCTAATGTCCTCCCCCTGGCCCCCACTCCTGAGCGGCAGGTGGGGGCCTTAAATTGGTATAAGGGGGGGACCTAATGTCCTCCCCCTGACCCCCACCCCTGAGCGGCAGGTGGGGGCCCTAATTCGGAATAAGGGGGGACCTAATGTCCTCCCCCCTGGCCCCCACCCCTGAGCGGTGGGTGGGGGCCCTAAATACTAATAAGGGGCGGACCTAAGGTCCTCCCCCCTGGCCTCCACCCCTGAGCGGCGGGTGGGGAACCCTAAATACTAATAAGGGGGGGACCTCATGTCCTTCCCCTGGTCCCCACCCCTGAGGGGTGGGTGGGGGTCCTAAATACTAATAAGGGGGGGACCTAAGGTCCTCCCCCCTGGCCCCCACCCCTAAGCGGCGGGTGGGGGCCCTAAATACTAATAAGGGGGGGACCTAATGTCCTCCCCCCTGGCCCCCACCCCTGAGCGGCGGGTTGGGGGCCCTAAAAAAAATGTCCCGCCCCCCCAGGTGACTAGGGTTCCCCAAACCCCTAGTCACCCCCTCCCCCCCTAAAAAAAATGATCCCCCTACCTACCCCCCTCACCCTAAAAATAATGAGGGGGGGACCTTTAACTAAGAACCTGTAAAAAAATAAAAATAAATAACTTACCATTCAATGTTTTCTTTCTTCTAAAATCTTTTTTCAGCCCCAAAAAAGGCCAAATAAAAAAACCATAATAACCGACGCAATAAAAAAAAAAAAAAAAACGAGCGCAAAAAAATAATAATCCTTCTTCACCCATGGAGGGCTCCGCGCAGACTGAGCTCTGCAGGGCAGGGGAAGGCTTATAAAGCCTTGCCGAGCCCTGCAATTAGGCTCGGAGCACTCTGATTGGTGGGTTTAAGCCATCCAATCAGAGTGCTCTGACAGGTAAATGAAGAGACTGACAGGTACGTCTCTACATTTACTTTTCACAGCACTCTGATTGGTTGGTTTGAAATCCACCAATCAGAGTGCTCGGTGTCATTTTACACAGCGTGGGAAAGTTCTTTGGAATTTTCCCACGATGAGTAATTTGACTCATAACTCTCTTGGTGGATTAAGTAACCAATCAGAGAGTTATGAGTCAAATTACACTGTGTGTGAAAATTCCAAAGAGAGTTATGAGTCAAATTACACAGCGTGGGTAAATTCCAAAGAACTTTCCCACGCTGTGTAAAATGACACAGAGCACTCTGATTGGTGGATTTCAAACCAACCAATCAGAGTGCTGTGACAGGTAAATGTAGAGACTTACCTGTCAGTCTCTTCATTTACCTGTCAGAGCACTCTGATTGGATGGCTTAAACCCACCAATCAGAGAGCTCTGAGCCTAATTGCAAGGCGGGGCAAGGCTTTATACGCCTTCCCACGCCCTGCAGAGCTCAGTCTGCGCGGAGCCCTCCATGGGTGAAGAAGGATTAGGGTTTTTTTGCGCTCGTTTTTTTTTTATTGCGCCGGTTATTATGGTTTTTTATTTGCCCTTTTTTGGGATGAAAAAATAAGATTTTAGAAGAAAAAAAACATCGAATGGTAAGTTATTTTATTTTTTCAACAGGTTCTTAGTTAAAGGTCCCCCCCTCATTATTTTTAGGGTGAGGGGGGTAGTTAAGGGGATCATTTTTTTGGGGGGGGGAGGGGGTTGTCAGGGTACCTGAAGTCTCTACCTCCGATGTCCGGACGGGCTGTTTCCACTGTTCCTCGCGGTCCATCCGGTCACGTAAACGCCGGCCGCGAGGGACTCACTTCCTTTTCTAGCATGACGTCCGGAAACCGACGTCATGACGCCAACACGGAACGACCTGTCACTCAATCCTTCAGAGACTAATCAGGACTCGTCGGAGGCGTGTCTACCCTTCCGAGCCAGGGTATTTAAACTTGCTTCTCCCATTTGCTCATTGCCCTGTCGTGGTTCTAGTCTGCCTAGTCACACAGTGCTCTTGTATTTCTGTTATCCCTTTGGTTCTGACCCGGCTTGTTTGACTTACTCTGTTTATCTCTGTTACCCTTGACCCGGCTTGTTCCTCGCTTACCTGTCTTCTCGTTCCCTCGACCTCGGCTTGTCTTTGACTATTCTCTATATTCTCCGTACGTTAGTCCAGCCATTCTAAGGTCCGGTATACGTATCCTGTACCTGTTTGTACTCTGCGTGTTGGATCCCTGTCCCGATCCTGACATTACGACAGGGCCAATGGATCCTGCAAGTACAAACAGTCAGCTTGGTCCTTCTGATCCTAGGTTCGAAGCCATGGAGCACAGAATGGATCAGATGGCGCTAGCACTACAGGCGTTATTGTCTCATGCTAATAACCCGCCAGAGGAGACGCGTACTACTTCTATTTCTCCTGTGAGCTCAGGCCTAGAGGTAGCCACTGTAGGTGCCTCTTCCCGTATTACACCACCAGTACGTTATGGTGGCTCACCTGAGAAGTGTCGTGGTTTCCTTAACCAGATCAGTATCCACTTTGAATTACAACCTCGCTCCTATCCTACAGATAATGCGAAGGTTGGATTTATTATCACCTTACTCATTGAGAAAGCTCTGAGATGGGCCAACCCATTATGGGAGAATGATAATCCTTTGGTATATAATTATAATGCCTTTGTAGCTGCCTTTAGAAGAACTTTTGACCCTCCTGGTAGAAAGGTCAATGCAGCTAGATTACTGTTGCGCCTGAGACAAGAGAACCGAACTCTTGTGGATTATGCACTAGAGTTCAGGTCTTTGGCGTCAGAAGTTAAGTGGAACGAGCAGGCATATATAGATGTATTTTTGAATGGGCTATCAGATGTAATCCTCGACGAGGTTGCTACTAGAGAGCTTCCTGAAAATTTAGAGGATTTAATTTCATTCATTTCTCGTATTGATGAGCGTTTAAGAGAGAGACAGAACACTCGAGAGAGGAACCTTAGACCTTCATTTAAATTAGCTCCCGCATTTCAAAGTCCTGATTCCACTACCTCACTATGTCCTGAACCTATGCAGATAGGCAATACTCGCCTCTCAGAGGAGGAGAGGCAGTACAGGAGAAGGGAGGGATTATGCATGTATTGTGGAGTCAGAGGTCACCTACGCCTGAAGTGTCCTAATCGTTCGGGAAACGCTCGCACCTAAGTTTCTCTAGAGGACAGGCCTTGGGTGTTTCTATTTTGTCCTCTACGCATAATTATAAAGATCACAGGCTTCTGCTACCAGTTTCTTTAACTTGGGAAAGGGGAGTACTAAGGACCATGGCTTTGATAGATTCCGGTGCTGCTGAGAATTTTATCGATCAAGCCTTTGCTACTAAACACACTATCCCATCCCAGTTAAGGGATACACCCTTGGCCGTTGAGGCCATAGATGGTAGACCTTTACTTGAGCCTGTTATCTCTCGTGAGACCATCCCAGTTAGCTTAACTGTTGGTATCTTACACGAGGAAAACTTATCGCTTATGCTTATTTCATCCCCTTCTGTTCCCATAGTCCTGGGTTACCCATGGTTAAAAAGACATAACCCTATTATTGATTGGGAGTTAGGGGAGATACTCTCATGGGGCCAGGGTTGCCAGGAGAATTGTTTACGGAGGGTTTCCCCATTGGGTGTAATTAACACATCAGGTAGTTCTACCCAGTCTACAGAGATACAGATACCGCCCCTGTACCTAGACTTAAAAGCAGTATTCGACAAAAAGAATGCTGATACTCTACCTCCACACAGGACCTTTGATTGTAAAATTAACTTACTACCTGGTACCATGCCTCCGAGGGGCAATGTATACCCCCTATCCACTAAGGAGAATTCAGTTCTAGAGGAGTATATTCGGGAGAATCTAGACAAGGGATTCATTAGGAGATCTTCTTCCCCTGCCGGGGCTGGTTTTTTTTTTTGTTAAAAAGAAGGATGGTTCACTAAGACCTTGCATTGATTACCGAGGTTTGAATAAGATAACCATCAGAAATGCCTATCCGATTCCCTTGATTACCGAGCTGTTTGATCGTCTGAAAGGCTCTAAAATTTTCACCAAGTTGGACCTCAGAGGGGCATATAACTTGGTGAGAATCCAGCAAGGACACGAGTGGATGACAGCGTTCAATACCCGTTATGGGCATTATGAATACACGGTCATGCCTTTTGGTCTTTGTAACGCACCTGCAGTATTTCAGGATTTGATTAATGAGGTTCTTAGGGAATTTCAACATGATTGTGTTATTGTATACCTGGATGACATACTGATACACTCTAGAGAGGTTGAGACCCACCACAGACAGGTCAGAAAGGTATTACACAAACTCCTGCAACATGGCTTATACTGTAAATTGGAGAAATGTAGCTTTGACCAGTCTCAGATAGACTTTCTTGGATACGTGATTTCTGGGGAAGGCTTTAAGAGGGACCCTGACAAACTCCAGTCCATTTTAGAGTGGCCTTTGCCTAAGGGACTCAAGGCTATTCAGAGGTTTATTGGTTTCTCCAATTATTATAGGCGCTTCATTAAGGGATACTCTTCTATTATTGCACCTATTACCAATATGACCAGACAGGGGGTTGACACTAAGACTTGGTCTAATGAAGCTCTCGCTGCTTTCAAGACTCTCAAGGATCTTTTTGCTTCTGCTCCAATTCTAGTCCATCCTGATACGACTCTGCCGTTCCTACTCGAGGTCGATGCCTCTGAGACAGGCGTAGGGGCTGTTCTGTCGCAAAGGTTAGGGGTGGATAAACCACTACACCCTTGTGTTTTTTTTTCTAAGAAACTGTCTGGCCCTGAAAGTAGATATGACATTGGCGACAGGGAACTCTTAGCGGTCATTATGGCCTTAAAGGAGTGGAGACATTTATTGGAGGGGACCTTACATCCTGTTACTATTTTAACGGATCACAAGAACTTGTCTTATATTGGGGAAGCTAAGCGACTGTCCGCCAGACAAGCTCGTTGGTCCTTATTCCTGACCCACTTCAATTATGTGCTTACTTATAGACCTGGTTCTAAGAACTCCAAAGCCGATGCTTTGTCTCGCCAATATGAACCTTCTACTATATCTGAACCGGTTCTTTCCTCTATAGTTCCGAAATGCAATATTATCGCCAACACGAATCTCAGGATTCACTCTCCGTTACTTGCCGAGATCATTAAACTGCAACATTTAGCTCCTAAACAGACTCCTGAAGGTCGACGTTTCGTTCCTTCTGTTCTACAACTGGAACTGTTGCAATGTTTCCACAACAGCAAGGTGGCTGGACATCCTGGTATTCGCAAGACATGTGCTTTGATCTCTAAGGACTTCTGGTGGCCTGATTTACGGAAGGATATTAAAGATTTCATCGGTGCATGTGAGGTTTGTACTAAGACCAAGCAACCTCATACCCTTCCCTGTGGATTTCTGCACCCCTTAGAGGTTCCAGAGAAGCCATGGTCCTGTTTGGCTATGGACTTTATTGTCGATTTACCTATCTCTAAAAAACAGACTGTTATCCTCACCGTGGTTGACAGATTCACCAAGATGGCTCACTTCGTTCCTCTGCCTAAACTCCCGTCTTCTCCCGAATTGGCGGAGATATTCGCAAGGGAGATTTTTCGATTACATGGGATACCCTCCCAAATTGTATCTGACAGAGGTTCCCAATTTGTTTCCCGTTTTTGGAGGTCCTTCTGCTCTCAACTGGGTATCAAATTGAATTTCTCTTCTGCCTATCATCCTCAGTCTAACGGAGCTGCTGAACGCACCAACCAAAAGATTGAACAATATTTACGTTGTTTTGTTTCCGAACACCAGGACGATTGGGTTGGTTTGATTCCTTGGGCGGAGTTTGCACACAACAATCTCGTTTGTGATTCTACTCGTTCAAGCCCCTTCTTCATGAATTATGGCTTTCATCCATCTATTCTCCCTTCGGCTTCTTCTTCCCAGGGGGTGCCGTCGGTTGATGTTCATGTTGCCAATTTGAGGAAGTTGTGGGATCAGACTCGACAGATTCTTCTGCACAATTCTATGCTGGTTAAGAAACACGCTGATAAACGTAGAAGGGCGGCTCCGGTGTTTGTTCCAGGTGATAGAGTATGGTTGAGTACAAGAAACATCCATTTAAAAGTGCCTTCCATGAAGTTCGCTCCTCGTTATATTGGACCTTACAGGGTGCTAACTCGCATTAACCCAGTTGCGTATCGTCTAGCTCTTCCAACTGCCTTACGCATCCCTAACTCATTTCATGTTTCATTGTTGAAACCACTAGTCTGTAACAGATTTTCCTCCACATCATCCTCTCCTCGCTCTGTTCAGGTGGAGGGTCAGGAGGAGTATGAGGTTAACTCTACTATCGATTCTCGAATCTCCCGGGGGAGAGTACAATATCTGGTCGATTGGAAGGGATATGGTCCTGAGGAGAGGAGTTGGGTACCTCAGGAGGATGTTCATGCTCCTCGTCTCCGCAGGGCGTTTCACTTAGACGTCCATCCGTCCGGACGGGCTGTTTCCTCTGTTCCTCGCGGTCCATCCGGTCACGTAAACGCCGGCCGCGAGGGACTCACTTCCTTTTCTAGCATGACGTCCGGAAACCGACGTCATGACGCCAACACGGAACGACCTGTCACTCAATCCTTCAGAGACTAATCAGGACTCGTCGGAGGCGTGTCTACCCTTCCGAGCCAGGGTATTTAAACTTGCTTCTCCCATTTGCTCATTGCCCTGTCGTGGTTCTAGTCTGCCTAGTCACACAGTGCTCTTGTATTTCTGTTATCCCTTTGGTTCTGACCCGGCTTGTTTGACTTACTCTGTTTATCTCTGTTACCCTTGACCCGGCTTGTTCCTCGCTTACCTGTCTTCTCGTTCCCTCGACCTCGGCTTGTCTTTGACTATTCTCTATATTCTCCGTACGTTAGTCCGGCCATTCTAAGGTCCGGTATACGTATCCTGTACCTGTTTGTACTCTGCGTGTTGGATCCCTGTCCCGATCCTGACAGGGGTGACTAGGAGTTTGGGGACCCCTAGTCACCTGGGGGTGGGGGGGGCATTTTTTTTTAGGGCTCCCACCCGCCGCTCAGGGGTGGGGGTCGGGGGGAGGACAATAGGTCCCCCCTATTGGTATTTAGGGCCCCCACCCGCTGCTCAGGGGTGGGGGCCAGGGGGGAGGACATTAGGCCCCCCTTATTAGTATTTAGGGCCCCCACCCACCGCTCAGGGGTGGGGGACAGGGTGGAGGACATTAGGTCCCCCCTATTTTACTGTAGGTTCCCACCCACCGCGCAGGGGTGGGGACCAGGGGGGAGGACATTAGGTCATCCCCCCCTTATTAGTATTTAGGGCCCCCACCCACCGCTCAGGGGTCGGGGCCAGGGGATTAGGTCCCCCTTATTTTACTGTAGGGCCCCCACCCACTGCTCAGGGGTGGGGGCCAGGGGGGAGGACATTAGGACCCCCCTTATTTTACTGTAGGGCCCCCACCCACCACGCAGGGGTGGGGGCCAGGAGGGAGGATATTAGGTCCCCCCCCCTTATTAGTATTTAGGGACCCCACTCACCGCTCAGGGGTCGGGGCCAGGGGAGGACATTAGGCCCCCCCTTATTTTACTGTAGGGCCCCCACCCACTGCTCAGGGGTGGGGGCCAGGGGGAGGACATTAGGTCCCCCCTTATTAGTATTTAGGGCCCCCAACCACCGCTCAGGGGTGGGGGCCAGGCGGGAGGACATTAGGTCCCCCCTTATTATAATTTAGGGCCCCCACCCACCGCTCTGGGCAATTGGTCCCCCCTTTAGTTTAAAAGCGCAGGTGGGGGCTCGGAAAGGGGACCTTTTTTTTTAAACAGGCTGCTCACTGTTTAATAGACATGCCCCTACTCGCGGTATGGCGAGTAGGGGCATTATTTACTAATACTAAATAATCTTTACTTAGTATTAGTAAAATTACTTAGTATTAGTAAATGATGCCCCTACTCACTATATCGCGAGTGGAGGCATGTCTACTAAACATGTCTATTAAACAGTGAGCAGTTGTGGCTCAGGAGGGGGGACCCTTTTTTTTTTTTTTAACAGTGAGCAGCTACAGGCTGCTCACTGTTTAATAGACATGCCCCTACTCGCGGTATAGCGAGTAGGGGCAAAATTTACTAATACTATGTAATTTTTACTTAGTATTAGTAAATTTGGCTGAAAGACCAATTTAGGTCTTTCAGCGTTTTGGTAGATAACTCCCTAATACTGTGGGAATTAGGGAGTCATCTACCAAGCGGCTGCAACAGAAGTCCTGAAATGCCTGAGTTCCGAAGTGCCGAAGTTGCTGAAGTTGCCAAAGTTCCGAAGTTGCCGAAGTGTCGAAGTGCCGAAGTTCTGAAGTGTCGAAATTGACGAATTGACGAAGTCCCGAATTTCGGAATGCCGAACCGAGAAGAAAATTTTCCCCATGCACATGCCTAATTGTTGCTGTCTATATAGAGCTATATATGAATGCTTCTAATCTCTAACCCTAAGCATTGCCTATTTGGACATATTTTGTACAATTGTTCCTGTACCGTATGTATAAAGATGTCTACATGGAATTTATACAAAAACAAAACAGGGCACATAAACAATGTTTTATTCTCTGACTTTGGTCTTTTCAGCAAAAATGCCAAATATAGTTATTTTAAGTAAAAAAATGTTTTACCTATTTATATAAATAATTGAATAAAATAATTAGATCACTGTTGGCTCACTTTTCTAGTTTGTTGCAGCTGGTGGACATAAATGTATATCTATTTGGAATCTTTTCATTTGTAAGCGCATACACTAACTGTGTTATAATTGCATAATTTTATCATTAAAACACCTTTATACATAGCCCCTGATGCTTCCTGATGGTGGGGAGATTTGAAATGAGAGTACATAGCTATGGGGAAGCTACAGGTGTGCGTAGTTTATATTCTGAATGTGCCTGCAATATTTTCTGAGTTTTTTTTTTTGTATATGTGTATGTCTCCTTCAATGGACCCGGCTGCACATTTGATGTTTGTTTTACATCAGAGTTTATTAAAGAATGGGCAATAGACACTGAGACAGAAACTGATTGAGAACAGTTCATTATTAAAGTGGCACTGTCATGGCCAAATCCAGTTGTTGTTTTTTTAACCCTCCCCTCCCGACTCCACTACATCTAACTGTCCCCTTATTCACCCCTAAGCTCCCCATATTACCTCTTTTTAAATCTTTTTTTTGTGCCTGGACCTAGGTCCTGGGCACCGCCATTTGTGTGGGTAGATGAAGTCACTGTGGGACACGCCATCTGCCCACACTAGATAGTGTTAAATACTTGGGCATTCGCTATTGTCCAAAATTCGGACGGTAATTTTGTCTATTCATTCATTTGTCTGAAGTTCGTTTGTTTAGTTTTTTACAAGGTGGGAGCTACCGGCGCGCAGCTCCCTCCTTGTAAAATGTAAAAATAGCAGCGGCAGGGAGCAGTGCTCCCCGACACTTCCTAAGCCCCCCCCATGTCCTCCCTTCCTCTAAAGGGGTCAATATGACCCCTATTTTAGCATAAGGGAGATTGAAATCTCCCGATTGTCCCTACTCACTATGCCGCATGTAAGAGTATGTCTACTCAACAGTGAGCAGCCTGTAACTGGGGGAGAGGACAATAGGTCCCCCCATTTTCATTTAGGGCCCCCACCCGCGCTCATGGGTGGGGGCCAGGGCGGGGACAACAGGTCCCCTCTATTGTCATTTATGGACCCAACGTGTTGCTCATGGGTGGGGGCCAGGGGTGGGAGGAGGCAATAGCCCCCACTCACGTGGCATGGGTGGGGGCTCTGGAGGAAGGATACTAGGTTTTTTGTTTTTAACAGTGAGCTGCGGCTCAGGACAGGGGGAGCCCACCAGGAAATATCTGGGTTTGGCGATAGTGCAAAAGAGACTCTTCTAGTGTACTTACCGATGAAACAATTTGCTCATTTGTTAACACATTATTGGAAATTGTTTTATTTTTTTTATGTTTCTTCAGATATATGTCAATTTTTTTTTATGAACAAACCAAGTGGACTGCGATGGGTGATAATAGGGCACCCTTGTATGCCAATCTCTTTGTGACGGTACAATCCGTTACTCCGTCAAGCATTCCCTTCTTCCCATAAAATAAAATCACCAAGTAATCCACAGAGTAATATCTTGCTGGTATCGCCAAATAATCCGCACATGAGCCAAGGCTTAATGCTGGAACAAGACTGACTTTTAATGACACACACTCTGGGGTTCAAAAGTTAGTAAAAGTATATTTTGGTCCCGGGCTGGCAGCATGGCAATCTGGTTTAAACAGGTTTTACAGAGGCCTCTATCCTGGAGACAATAGGGAAAGTAATCCAATTATCCAGGGCTAGAGGCAGACTCCATTGAGCACATGGTTGCAAAAAGACATAAAACACTTTAAAATACATAAAGTCACCTTTTACACATAACACACAGACATTTCTTTTATAAATTTTAAACCGAACAGATACAGGTATTTAAATAGCAGGGAGAGGGTTTAACTGAGGGCCCACAGGCAAGTACATGAAAAATCCTTCACACTCTTCATGACAGACTTTTAAGAAAATGTTGTCTACAAACATGGGCTTTTCCAGAGGTATGCCACTAAGTGGCTACTCTTTATAGATGACTATTTTGTGCTATGGCAGGGCACTAGGTCTGATCTTGAAGTGTTTCTGATGTACATAAACGAGTGTCATAGGGACATTAAATTTACAATGGTTGTGAGTACTGACACTGTGAATTTTTTAGATGTGCAGGTCGGTAAAAAGGACGGATCCTTGGATACTGATCTGTACACTAAACCGACTGATTCAAATAGTTTGCTACATGTAAATGCGAGTTACAGCGCGTGTGTCGTATTGTCAGCGATGACAGCATAGTCGATACCTGCTTTTCAAATCTCTCACAGAAATTCCTGGATAAGGGATACAGCCCCATCTGTTACGAAAAGCTAAACAAAATGCTAAAGACTTCAATTGGGAGGAATTACTCTCTATGACCAATAAACCTAAACAGGATAGAATACCATTTGTGAGTACTCATTCATCAATTAAATCACAAATTCAGAACATCATACGTAATAATTGGTTTATACTACAAACAGATAAGCAGACTGGACATTTATTTAAAAATCCCCCACTGTTTGCAAACAAACGTGGCCAGTCCATAAGAGACAAGGTACCCAATGTTTCCTTCCCGCCATTCAACATGTCAGTTTTCCATTACATGAAACAGACAGATTCTTCTCACTCAATGTACCGAAAAATTCTGGTCACACCACAGATGCATCATATGATTCCAAAAAGTGCAGACCAACCATAGCTGGGACTTCCTAAAAGTTATCTAAGGTTATATCCTCACAAAGAGCAGTTTGTAGATGCACCATATTTAACTGCTTTTGTACACTGGTTTATAATTCAATGGTTGCCGAGTATTCTGACTTCTCCATTTCTGTTTAACTTAAACTCAAAAAAAGAAATATTGTCAACATAGATTCATAACAGCATGCAGCATATATATTTGACTACAGATGTTAAAATATTTATCTAAAATATCTATAACAAATTAATAAAGAAAAAAACACACATTATACAAAATATGCTGTGTTGAGTTTGAAAACATTTGTGAAACTTAAAGAAATGGGAATGCACTCTACCTATAAAACGGGAACCAGTATTAACTTGTTACAAAAGACAAGTAAAAGTACAGGAAAGGTCAGGGCCGTCTTTAACACGGGGCAAAAGGTGCAGCTGCCCCGGGCCCAGTTGCTCCTGGGGGGCCCATGGCAGCTACCTCTTGAGCCCCGCTGTCCACAATTATATGCTACATATTTTATTTGCCTCCCGAGTCCTTCACTATGCGAGCGACATTGCCGCATAGTGAAGGAGTTGAAGGACTTACTCGCTCCTCCTGTCACTCCCGACCTCCCCTGCCTTTTACTTGCGCGCGTTGCCATGAAGTCACGCGGAGGCGGAGTCACGGCAACACTAGGGTGAGCCCGGTCTCCCCCAACTGCAGAGCTGCACCGCATACCATGAATCCTGAGCCCAGGCCCCAGAGCACTGATCCCTGAGCCTGCTGCCTGCTGTCTTCAGAACTGTAAATATTTAAATTACAGTAATTCACTGAAGATATATTACTTGGATGTTCTATGGGGGTAACGGGGCTGGGTGGTTGGAGGGGGAAGGATTAGGGAGCGGTGGTTGGAGAAGGGGGGGGGATGGGGATGAGGGGTTAGTATTGTACTATCTCTATCTACACATTGTTTAAAAAAATAATAAGTAATCTGTGAAATACAAAATATTTGTGTGAGAAGTTGTGCTTTTTTTTAATTTTTAGAATACTGATACAGCCAATTTATTTCATATATTTGTGCTAATTTCAGTGCTGGTTGGAGGGGGTGAGGGGCAGTATTACACAATCTGTATATGTATAAAAAAAAAAATATATATATATATATATGGATATATATATAAAAAAAGATTGTGTAATACCGCCCGTCACCCCCTCCAACCAGCACTGAAATTAGCACAAATATATGAAATAAAATGGCTGTATCAGTATTCTAAAAATTAAAAAAAAAAAAACTTCTGACACAAATATTTTGTATTTCACAGATTACTTGTTATATCTTTTTTATACATATACAAAGTAATCGGCAAAGTACAAAATGTTTGTGTCAGAAGTTGTGCTAAAAGCTAGGAATGTGCATAGTTTTTTTTGTTTTTTTAAAAATAATTTTTAGAATAATGATACATAAATTTCATTTCATACATTTGTACTGATTATTTTTTTCTCTATATTCAAGGGACACTATAGCACAACAGCTAAACGTAGTAGTTCTGGTGTCTATAGCATGTCTTTGCAAGCTTTTTGAGGTAAACACTTCCCTTTCAGAAAAAAGGCAGTATTTGCATAACTGCCTAGGAACACCTTTAGTGGCCACTCATCAGACGGCGACTAGAGATGCTTCCTAGTCCAGTGTTGCACAACGTGCAGCACTGGCATTCACGCTGAACACTCCTCATAGAAATGCATTGATTCAACGCATCTCTATGAGGAGATGCTGATTGGTGCAGGGCAGTGTTTTGCCACGCATGCCCAATAGCCTCACAATGCTTTCGTAGGTGAAAGCAGTGGGTTGGCTGATGTATACTCACATACTGCACATTTTTGTGTGTGTTGTGGTGGAGGGCGTGATTGCATGCTAGGGTGTGGGAAGGCGTGATCCCGGGGGCCCAAGTAAATTCTTGCCCAGGGTCCAATCAATATTAAAGACGGCCCTGGGAAAGGTAGAAAGAAAGAAGAGGGGGTGGGGCTAGAAGTGATAGGGGAGAGCATTAATTCAGTAATGTTGGCCATAGTGCATCCTGTAGTTTTAAAACAAGACAGGAGGCTTCATAATAAATAGTTTTACTCTACCTACCAGCAGCAAAGAGATGTAAACAGTAGTGAAACAGAAAACAACATTGAATTAACCAATCAGCCTGCAGGTAACATAAGGCATACATCGAGCTCCTATCCTTTCCGCTTTTTTTTGCTGCGGCTTTCCAGGTAAGTCAGTTTTTAGCATGTCTTCCTATTAGGAATATTTGGTTTTATTATTGCTGTGGTGGAACCTACTGCCAATTTATCTATTTTGCCCAATTTCAACTGTTTGACCTTTTTCCGTTCTGGAGTTATGGTATACGAACACCATCCATTCGTACCCAGAACGAGGACCACCTCTGTACCCCATTAGAATGTTCAAACCAGCAACTTAAGTGCAAAACCGCAAGGGAAGTAATTAATGAATGCTTCCCTTGGGTGGCTGCCATTTTGTATAACTGAATGCACATGGTCGACAAAGGAGTGGTGGCCATTTTGTCTCCCGAATGTGGGCAGCGGCACTTGGTCATCGAGTGCCTGGAACTCTTTTTGGCTAGGCACTCGCACCAACCCTGGTAAAGATTAGACCGCTGCCCGTTCTACTTCCCGACCAACTATGCAAACGACGTTCTGATGGGAACTACTGAACAGGGGGAGCATTTGTACCCTGAAAATAAGAGAATCCCTTGCATGGTGTTCGCACAGGAACCCCCAAACAGAGACCGGCCGAAACCCGGTGGCATTCAAGTTTCACCAAACCGATCTGAGTAATATTTTATTATGTTATACACTCAGATCAGAGCTATCCGGGGATATAACTTTTGTGGGTTTTCTAGTTATGGTGGGGGTACTTTTGGGGTACTGTATATTTTGTATAGATTTTTTGTACTTGAGAGATAATTGAATTCTAGGTTTTTCTCTCGCAATTATCTCTTTTAGGCACGAAGGATCCTGGGAATGAAACCCCTGTATTATTGTGTTGGAGACCCCATGTAGGGGTCTGTGCGTAAAAGCCGTGTGTGGCCTGAAATAAATCAGTTGACTTCCAGAACTATGTTTTGTCTGGTTACTGGGGGAATGGATGCCTGTATGCTTTAATGGTTCCAGTCTGGCTGAGAGAAGGAATAAGCAGAGGCAACCAGTTGGGTTACCCATAGTCCGCTATAATTGCTTATTGTCTATTGATATTATTATGTTTTAGTCATTATTCTCTACTAATTTATTCCTATATTTTTCTGCCTGATTTCCTTCCTTTCTCCTATATTTTACACTGATATTATTTATCAGCACATATTTCAAAATTGTTGGCCATTTACCAACTTTTGGTTTGCTTTCACAGGTTCTCAGTAGTTTGTTTTGCCTCTGGACTTAAGGGGAACTCAAGTTTCCCCTTCCCATCTTGGTTCTTGTGGGATTTCACAAGTAACTATCTTTCCTCTTCCATTCCCTCCCTCCCCCACCTCAGTTTCCCCTGTGCTTTTGGAAATCTGGAAAATTCTGGCCTTTCTGAATTTTCTGGCTAATCTTTTCCCCTATGACAAGTCTTATAGAACCATAAATAATTTTTGTTCCACCATTTCTGCTGCTCACGTTACTTTTCTAGGGTCTAAAATCAACAGAGAATGTTCTATTTGCAGTCCACTATATGGTATCCAGCTAGCCAAACCTCCTTCTTTTGAACATTTCCATAATCTTCTCATTCCTTAAAGAGTGGCCGGCTAACGTCTCACTCTCTTTATGTCAACTCACTGCAGCGCTTTCTCTTTTGTTATGTCTTTTATCCTCAAGGTTCGAATATAGACATGCAATTTCCTTTTCAAGATTAAATAAAACACATTAATTTGTGTTTTATCCTGACTTTCCATCTAGACCATTTGTGTAGCTCAGTATGTACAACAATCCCGAGAATCCACTACTCTCTTTAATTCTACTCCTACTTCCCCACTTCTATGTGCACCCACATAGACACGTCATTTCAACTACTGTGACCTGTTGGATCAGATGGCTGCTTGGTCAACCAGGCATTGACAATTTGTTTGTGGAGCTCACTCTATCAGAGGTGTTGCTACCTCTTCAGATTTCAAAGCAGGTGGCGCCCTTTCTGACATTCTGGCTGCTGCTGACTGGTCTATGGAAAATACCTTCTGAGCTTTTTACACCCTTATTCTCTTATTACCCTTTTTCTTCTATCTTGGCTTTACAATGGCAAATATGAAGCCTACTGTCTTATTTTAAAATCAAGGATTATCCTAGCTTTGTTGAAAGTACAATCTAAATATTAATAAAGACAAATTGCAAATATTTTCCATCCCGCCTTATCTGTCTTTTATCGCATTTGTTTTCTTTTGTTTTGTTCTTATCTTTATATTTTATTATTGCATTATTTTGACATTAAGTGAAGTATGTATCACTTTATTATACAGTTTACGGATTTATTTGTTTTCTTTTTGAATAGTATATCCTTATATCGATCACTGTCGTTCAGTTTGGGATTGTGTATTTATTTAGATTATGCTTCTGTATAATAATATTTATACCTATACATTCATGAGTTTCTCTTTCTCTTGTAGTGTGAATTGTTCATCCCTTGGAATTCCGGATGACACGTTATTTAATTCACAGTGAGAGTCTTGGTTGTATTCTCTATTCGATTGACTGTTACTTTTCTTACATGCTGGACTCCCTGGCTCGTCATTGTCAAAGAAATAGGATGAGGGAGGAGCTTAAAGTATAAGAAGAAATAGTATACAAGCTAATTACAGATAATAAATCTGCTAAATTGAAAGGGTCCCAGGTGAACCTCACTAACACCCAAAGTAGTAAAACAAGAGACAACAAAGTGGAAACCACATTCAATAAGCATACAATGTGAAATACAACCTGGAGAAACAATACAAACAATAATAAAAATAAAGAAAACAATAAAAACAAATAAGAGTCCTAACTCTTAATTGTTTTCTTTATTTTTAATATTTTATTCATTTCCTCTGCTTGCTCTGCTGCCCAAATTGGAATTGTGGTTCTATTTTCTACACTGCCATCCAGTTTCACTGAGAGTGGAGATATGCCTAGAACATCTTTATGTCTGTAAGTGCAATCAATAAATATCTTTTGTAATTTTTCTACGTACTTCACCATGTATGGCTCTTTTTATCCATTTCTTTGAAGACATTCATATATCAGGATCTACTATCAAGTCCATTACTACACATACCCCAAGGGGGTGAGAGGCCTGATTTTCATCTCTGTTTGTGAGTTTGCTACTAGCATCACACTTTCACAATAATAATTATACTGTGTTACGCTATGATTTGTATTTTTTCATTTTAGATTCCACAATATTCTTATATAGAATATTTCTACTCTGGATATATTCTCCAGGTTGTATTCCACATTGTATGCTTATTGAATGTGGTTTCCACTTTGTTGTCTTAGGAGCTTAAAGTATGCCTTATGTTGTTACCTGAATGCTGATTGGTTATGTGTTTCTGTGTCATTTGTGTTTACATATCTTTGCTTCTGGGGGGTACAGCCTCATGTCTTTATTCAAATTAAGATTATACCTTCACCAAGGCTAGGGTAATCCTTCATTTGTGTTCAATAAAGTGAAATTTAAAGTGGAATTAGAATAGTGAATAGAATGTGAAAACAGATACGTTACAGAGATACATAAGTGTATATATATAATTAAAAGCTGATTTCCTTAGTTGCATGCTCTTTAAATGATTTAGAACATTTCATGATTTGCGTAGGAGGCTCTTCTCCGTTAGGAAGATAATTCAATTCTGTCTCTGCACACAAAGTATTTTCTTTTTGTTAGGTTTTACAATTTTCCTTGACTCAAAGGTTATCATGGTACTCACTAGTTTAGGATAGGTTATTCTTTTACTCAAGGCTCCATAGATCACATTCAACTGTTCGAACAAGCACAAATGAAACACAAATGTATTTCTTTTATAAAACTGTGTGAGCTTGCTTCCTTTGTCTTGATTTCGTTTCATTCGTTATTCAATCCACCTAGACTTATCAGGTCAATATGCACAACATCATTTAATGTTTGTAACTAACTTAAGAAAATCATTATCTGATTGCACAGTAGACACTTCCATGCCAGAATCATCATTCACTGAAATACTCCACGGTATCTATGAGGGTCTAGGCCAATAAGTGTTTGCCTTATATATAATGAGTATTATCCATTTCTTGGAATTGATCTAAGTGTGCAGTTTTCAAAGAGTGTTGATCTGTTTGTATTTTGAGATGTGAAATGAAAACAATTGCTGTTGTAAATCAAAATTTTCTGCATGTATAATTCATTTTCAACAATAAACATCATTGCAAATGTGCATGGTTAGTATATGAAATGTATAACTATATTTTATATGGTCAGGGCTGCATTTACATCTTCATTCTTGTACCAGGGATGTAAATTCACTGATCCATCCATGTCCACAGTAACAAGAGGATGGGGGTTCTGAACTTTATTTGAACTTATAAATTATTAAAGGACCACTCTAGTGCCAGGAAAACATACCCGCCGGGCTCTGGGGGGAGGAAGGGGTTAAACTTACCTCTTTCTCCAGCGCCGGGCGGGGAGCTTTCCTCCTCCTCTCCATCTTCCATGCGACGTCATCGGCTGAATGCGCATGCGCGGCAGGAGCCGCGCTCGCATTCAGCCGGTCGCATAGGAAAGCATTTACAATGCTTTCCTATGGACGCTTGCGTGCTCTCACTGTGATTTTCACAGTGAGAATCACGCAAGCGCCTCTAGAGGCTGTCAATGAGACAGCCACTAGAGGTTTTGGAGGCTGGATTAACCCTCAGTATAAACATAGCAGTTTCTCTGAAACTGCTATGTTTATAAAAAAAGGGTTAATCCTAGAGGGACCTGGCACCCAGACCACCTCATTAAGCTGAAGTGGTCTGGGTGCCTAGAGTGGTCCTTTAACCCCTTAAGGACACATGACATGTGTGACACGTCATGATTCCATTTTATTCCAGAAGTTTGGTCCTTAAGGGGTTAAGGATATATGAACTAAGTTGCTAACCCACCCCTTCATGAACAAACAAACAAAATCCCACCCAACACCACATCTCCTACACACATACTCTCACATTCTGTTTTTTATTGTTCTGGGTAATTTAATAGTTGCTGATTTGATCTGGTATGGCAGAAGGCCCATGGGAGGGGGGAGAGAAGGTAACACTATGGGTTATCACACTAGGTGACACCAACCCTAGTGACAGCACTGCTACATAGTGGTTCATAAATCAACAATGATTGCCGACATCCTGGTATCATGATGGACTCCCCCACCACAAACTCCCTACTGATGCAGTTTACTAACTGCTCTAGTAAAGAACAAGTGGCAATATTTTTTTTTATTCTCTTATTGGAGAATAGTCACACATCTGTCACCTATCTAAGAAAACGAATATGGGGATGGCTATATTGTGTTAAGCCCACCACTACTTCACAATACCCCAACATCAGTGGGTCCTACACTCATTCCAAATGTGGGAGACATATTAGTGCTAGTGCTCAATAAGCTAAAGAGTCATCCACTTTAGCTTATATAGCTCTAGCACTATTTAATTTGTCTCCCACATTTGGATTTAGTATAAGACCGACTGATATTGGGGTACTGTGAAGTAGTGGCGGGCTTAACACAATATGGCCATATGGTGGAACTGAATCCCCATATTTGTTTCCTTAGACAGGCGATTTTATGTAGCCTCATAAAATTTATAAGTGTTTTTTTTTGTGTGTGCTGTAACTCAATTTGTATTAATTATGAATGTTGGTCATTACGGCAGCACCATTCCTGCAGAATGCACGTTCCGGGTCTGTCCCAATCATTTTTGTCTTTGGTATACAAGCTGTGGTCACTGGCCTTGATCATTAGAGTCTAGTAATGCTGTGAAATAATTGTAAAGGTAACAGTGGCACCTTCGACATGATGTTTACGTCTATCTTCTATCCGTACTCCCACCTCTGATGCTCGCCTTCAAGATTTAACGAGGGCTGCACGGTTCCTGTGGAACTCGCTTCCCTCCTCCGTTAGATGCTCACCCAGTCTCCACTCCTTCAAAAAATCGTTAAAAACACACGTCTTCATAAAAGCGTATCAATTAAACTGTTAATAGCTCCCAACTCATTCCTCTTCTGCAACTGTCACTAGTCTAATACTATCCTTACCTTTTGTGTCATTTTACCCCACTCCCTCTAGCATGTAAGCTTATTGAACAGGGCCCTCAATCCATCTGTTCCTGTGTGTCCAACTTGTCTGGTTACAACTACATATCTGTTCGTCCACCCATTGTAAAGCGCTGCGGAATTTGATGGCGCTATATAAATATCATAATAATAATAATAATAATAATGTAACAATACTATTGACCAGACTCGCACCCCACCATTGTAATACTAATTGTCTAAATTACAGGATGACTTGGACAACACCAATATTAAAATAGCTATACTTACATCTAGTTACATTGTACTCCTTTGTTGAACACGTAGAGAAACACTTTGCAATCAAAATGTATGGTTTACAGCCATCATATTATGCTTGAACCTTAATAACAAATTCTACAAAGCAAACAGTTGGTATTTTTTAATTTTCTATGTTAAAATGTTTTGGTGCTGGACCCCTGTAGACTAACCACATCCAAACTCTAATGTGTAATATAAGTCTCTAATCTCAAGGCTGTTACGGAAGGATTTCCATTACTGTACCATCATTAAATTGTCTGAAACCAACTGCATCATAATGATTATCTAATTTGTTCCAGAGATGGGATTCTTAGTAAAGTGGTGCTCAGCCTTCCATTGCTTTTCGATTCATACTGTTCATTTCAACTTATTTTAGAAAAAAATATCATGGCTCATATTTCATAGTTTCTTTAACTCTTTATAGCTGCAGTTGGCACTGATCAAGCAAGTTCTTTTTTTCCAGCTGGTTTACAGTAAACTGTGCAAATTTTTCCATCTATGAGCCTTTTAGCTATCCAGACGCCTGCGCAGGATTAAATTCAATCAGTGAAATGCCCACATCATTACCAACAGTGTTTTATATCAAGTATAATATTTATAGAATGTCATAATGTGGTTAATTATTAAATCCTAAAAAAATACAAATAAGTATGGGTTCACCACCCATTCTTACCTGTTAAGTAGCTCACAAAATCTTGCACTTAAATATCCATCCCCAATACCCTACATGTACCGGTACATCCAACATACAGTTTCTCACATGGGCACACCACCAAATAAATAACATAAAGTAGCATCGCAATTGGTAAAAGATTCAATTTTAAAAGTAATGTTTTAACTTGTATGGAACTGAACTAAGAACTATAGAACTAAGATTGGTTCATCTAGGGATATGTGGACAAGTTTTGAAGCATTTCCTTCCATATCTAAAGAGGCCTTTAAGTAATGGGAGATATGTTCTATTATCCTGTTTATTGTTATGAGAATTTTTAACCACACTTGGTGCTACTCTATTTTATGGTTTTATTGCCAATGTTTTCATATGATACTTTTTTGTCTTGTTAGCCGCTGTATTAAAAGTGGTGACAAATATGGGTAATTGGTTCTCCAAGAACACTCTCGCACTACTATAAATGAGTGTAGTTCTGTTTATTTGCATAACCTCTTCTTGAATATGACTTTGACATTCAGAACTATAGTGTTTGGATATAAATCTACATTGGAGTGATTTAGATAAAATTCCTCCTTTAATTCTTGAGGTATACTGCAGTTCCTTTTTACTTGCATGTATTGACTATTTGAATAGTGTCCTGGTTCTGGTGGTGAATGGGGTTAAAATTCACTATTTGTCTGCACTAGACCGGAATTATTGATAATATAGTAAGTATAATTACCATTTTATAACACTGCCACCACCAAGACAAATTATAAATGGAGCCAACATGAGTTGAGACGTTACTAGTAGTGACTTTGAAATGATTGGGCTCCCAGGTGGATTAATAATATTTTTGTGAAGTTATTTTTTTCTTGCTCTGTCTCACACCTGCCCGAATGTACACATTTTGATCAAAATAAAACGTAAACATAACTTGGAATTTGCGCTATATGTCTGTTCAACCGTAATTCACCTCTTTCATATTAAATGCACCCACACTTATTATATATCATTTTATTCAGGAGAAATAGGGCTTTAATTTAACATTAAATATTTAGCTATGAAACATATTTTTTTAGAAATTTTGTTATTTATTTAGTTATACGTGACATTCTAACTGTGAATGTCATAATACTGTTTGCTTTTACTGCAATAAAATACACATATTTGTATTCAGCGATGTCTCACATTTAAAACAGTACCCCCTATGCAGGGCTCGAGTCCTGCAGGAACGCGTGGGAACGGCGTTCCTGCACTTTTTCCACAGCAGGAACGCCGTTCCCATTACTAGTCCTGCAGGACCCAGGGCTGGCACAAGCGGCTGCGAGAGCAGGGGGAGGACAAATCCGAATCCCCTGCCTCTGACTGGGGACTCTGATTTCTAAACTCACCTCTCCCCCTGCAGTCAGTGGAGTCGTCCGGCCTCTCCTAATGATGTCAGTAGGAGGGGGCGTGACTTTCTCTGCTCTTCTCACAGGACCGCTGGGGAGCAGAGGAAGCCACGCCCCCTCCTCCTGACATCATCAGGAGAGGCCGGCTTACTCCACTGACTGCAGGCTGCAGGTTCCAGATCCTGTCCCACCCCTCCTGGCCCAAGGTAAGCCTCAGGGAGGGGGGAAGGCACTTTAGTTTTTTTTTTTTTGTCCCTTTCCCCAGTCCCTGTCCCCCCTCCTCAGTCCCTGTCTCCCTCCTCAGGCCCTGTCTCCCTCCTCAGGCCCTGTCTCCCCTCCTCAGGCCCTGTCTCCCCTCCTCAGGCCCTGTCTCCCCTCCTCAGGCCCTGTCTCCCTCCTCAGGCCCTGTCTCCCCTCCTCAGGCCCTGTCTCCCTCCTCAGGCCCTGTCTCCCCTCCTCAGTCCCTGTCTCCCCTCCTCAGTCCCTGTCCTCCCTCCTCAGTCCCTGTCCTCCCTCCTCAGGCCCTGTCTCCCACCTCAGTCCCTGTCCCCCTATTTAAGGCCCTGTCCCCCCTCCCCAGTCCCTGTCTCCCTCCTTAGTCCCTTTCCCCAGTCCCTGTCCCCCTCCTCAAGCCCTATCCCCTTACTCAGTCCCTGTACCCCTCCTCAGTCCCTGTCCCCCTATTTAAGGTCCTGTCCCCCCTCCTCAGTCCCTGTCCCCCTATTTAAGGCCCTGCCCCCCCTCCTCAGTCCCTGTCCCCCTCCTCCAGCCCCTGTCCCTTTCCTCAGCCCATGGCCCCTTCCTCAGCCCATGGCCCCTTCCTCAGCCCATGCCCCCCCTCCCCCCTCCTCCTAAGCTCCTGTCCCTCTTCCTCAGCCCTGCCACCTTACTCAGCCCATGGCCCCTTCCTCAACCCATGTCCCCCCCCCCCTCCTAAGCTCCTATCCCTTTTTCCACAGCACTGTCACCTTACTTAGCCCCTGTCCCCCTCCTCAGCCCCTGTCCACCTTACTCAGCCCCTGTCCACCTTACTCAGCCCCTGTCCACCTTACTCAGCCCCGTGCTCTTACTCAGTCCCTGCATACGAGCATCAGTCCCTGTCCCCTTACTCAGCCCCTGCCCCTCTTCCTCAGCCCCTGCCCCTCTTCCTCAGCCCCTGCCCCTCTTCCTCAGCCCCTGTCCCTCTTCCTCAGCCCCTGTCCCCCTTCCTCAGCCCCTGTCCCCCTTCCTCAGCCCCTGTCCCCCTTCCTCAGCCCATGCCACCCCTCCCCCCTTATAAGCTCCTGTCCCTCTTCCTCAGCTCCTGTCCCCCTCTTCAGCCCCGTGCCCTTACTCAGCCCCTGCATACAAGCGTATCATTTTTTTGGGGGTGAGGGGGGGGGGGAGGGGGGGAGTGGATCTTGGGTGAGTTCCTGCACTTTTTTACCCAGGACTTGACCCCTGCCCCTATGTACAGGTTTTATGGTGTTTTGGGAAGTTACAGGGTCAAATATAGCAGGGCATGACACATTTGCTTTCAATCTATGAGCCAGCTAAAAAAATTAGGAGCCAGCTTCTCTCCCCCCCACCCCCCCTCAACAAGAATACAATTCTTAAAGGAACACTATAGTCACCAGAACCACTACAGCTTAATGTAATGGCTCTGGTGTATATAGCCTGTCCTTATAGACTTTTCAATGTAAAAGCTGCCTTTTCAGAGATAAGGCAGTTTTTACATTGCTTCCCAGTAGCACCTCTAGTGGCTGTCACTCAGATGTCCACTAAAGTGTCTCCTATCTTAGTCCACAATGAGCAGCACCTACGGTCAGCGTTTCCACGCTCTGCATGGAGGTGCTGAACGTTACCCATAGATATGCTTTTAATTCATTTAATGCATCTCTATGAGGAGATGCTGATTGGTAATTGATAATCTGAGCTACGAAGGTGGGCCAGCTACAGCGAGACCGGTACGGCGCTGGGTAAAAGATGAGTAAAAACGTAATTCCCAATGCGATCAGAGGGGGCTGGTGACCTAAACATATACATCAACTGACAGACACCCGGACAGACACACACACTGACAGAGACATGGAGAGAGACACACTGACAGACACACACACACACACTGCCAGAGACATGGAGAGAGACACACTGACAGATACACACACTGATAGAGACATGAAGACAGACACACACACAAAGTATTATTACTGATACACTCAAATATATACACACACAAACATTCATACATATACACAGACAAATACACATACAGACATAAACACAGACAAATACACATACAGACATACACACATGACAGATATACAGAAATTAGAGAAGAAAAATACATATTTTTAGCAACCCTCCTACCATTTCAGCTCAGGAGGGTGGCTCCCCTGGGCTCCAGTGGGACTGGGCAGCAGCAGGTGACATCTTGTTAGTGGGGCTGGCTGCGGCTAATGGGAGTAGGCAGCCGCTGTTCCAGACTCCCTGCTTTCGCCTCTTTCTGTCTCTCCAGCCCCGTGTGCGCCGAGAGGAAGTGAAGGGAACTGTAATAACTTCCTCCCGGCGCTGCGGTCACGCAGGGTAAAGGGCGGCTGGCCAGCTCTGCAGCATGGGGACGGGAGGCGGGCAGGAAGCAGGATCGGCTCTGCAGCATGTCGGCGGGAGGCGAGCAGAGTTGGCTTTGTGTCATGGGTTTGCTTTACCTGGTGACCTGGTGTATGCCATCATGGGGGTAATTCTCATTCCTGGGCTACCACACAGTCTCAAAGGCAACGTAACCAATCTGGTGAATTTTAAGTGAAAAAACTGAAACACAAGCCTTATATTTGACTCTGTAACTTTTGAAAACAGCATAAAACATGTACATAAGGGGTACTGTTATACTCAGGAGACTTTGCTGAATACAAATATTAGTGTTTAAAAACCGTAAAACGTATCACAAGAATTATATCGGCAATGTAAGTGCTGTTTGTGTGTGAAATATGCAAAAAAAGTCACGTTCACTGATGATATCATCGTTGTAATACATTTTACTGTTTTGAAACACTAATATTTGTGTTCAGCGAAGTCTCCCGAGTAAAACTGTAACCCCCATGTACAGGTTTTATGGTGTCTTGGAAAGTTACAGGGTTAAATATAGTGCTAGCAAATTAAATTCTCTGGACTTTCTGCCTCGGTTATCAGGCAGGTCCCGCAAATTGTAATTAATAAAATTACTTAATTGTAATTAATAAAATTACTTAATTATGTAAAAATATTACATAAATATATATGTAGAATTACATATTGAAAAAGGCCCTATAGGGGTCGAAACGTCGATTTACGATATTTTCTTCACATGTAATTCACTTCTCAGAATAAAAGTAAGTTATTGAAAAAAGTCCTGTGAGTGCACCTTATTACAACATTGGAATATTCATACTGACGCTGAGGTCTGCACCCAGGCAAGAATATTGGAAAAAAAATTTGAAAAGGGTGAGTGCCAAGTTTATCTCTTTATCTCTTTATATATATACATATATATATATATATATAATATTTTTTGATTATTTTTTATTTATATATAGGTATATATAGTGATCAGGGCCGGTGCAAAGAATTTTGGGTACATAGGCGAAGATGCATTTTTCCTCCCCCCCAAAAAACATCTTCACCTGTGTGCCTCTTAACCTCCCTTTTGTGTTTCTTATCCCGTCTTTAAATATCTGACTCCCTTTAGTGTATTTTATCTCCTATTTTTGCCTTTGTGTGTCTCCTATGTCTCCTCTTTGTATGACTCTTGCATCCTCCCACATTCTGTGTGTCTTACTCCTCCCAGACCCTTTGTGTGACTCCTTTTCTCCCAGCCCTTTTGTGTCTTTTACTCTTCCCAGCTCCTTTGTGTGTGTCTCTTTCCTTCTCAAGTCCCGCTGTGTGTTTCTTTCACATCCAGCCCCTCTCCCCGTCCCTTAATGGTCCCCTCCTTTCTCTGACCCTTACTGTTCCTCTCACCTCTCTCCTCATTTCCCTGTCCCTTAGTGTTCCTCTCCCCTCCCCCCTCTGTTACCTGTCGCTTAGTGTTCCTCTCCCTCTCCCTCCTTTTCCTGTACCTCAGGGTATCTCTCCACTCCTCTCCCTGTCCCTTGGTGCGCCACCCACCCCCATAGTGGTCCCCTCCCCTTCCTGGTGTGCCTCCTACCTTTCTTGTAGCGTGGCTGAGCGGAGCGAATCCCGGTACAGTGAGCTTTTCCTGTCAGTCCTGCCAGGTACATGAAACAGAAGTTCCTGTACCACGGTACACTCCGCTTGGCCACGCTACAGTCAGGGGTGTATAAACACTGACAGTCACACACACTCAATGACAAACACACAGACGTCTCTGACAGCCAGACTCACTTATCTGACACACTCATTCATTGACAGACACTCACACGCACACTGACAGACACACAAATACTGACAGACTCATTGACAAACACACACTCACTCACTCACATGCCCAGACATACACACACACACAAACTCACAGACACACATACTCACATGCACACACACACACACTGACAGAAACACTCACTGACAGACACACACACACAAACTCACAGACACACATACTCACACACACACTGACAGACACACATACTCACACACACACTGACAGACACACATACTCACATGCGCACACACACTGACATACACACTCACTCACACACACTGACAGACACACTCATTCACACACACAAAACTCACAGACACACAACTCACAGACACACATACTTACACACACACTGACAGACACACATACTCACACGCACACTGACATACACACTCACACACACACAAACTCACAGACACACATACTCACACACACACTGACAGACACACATACTCACATGCACACACACACACTGACATACACACACACACAAACTCACAGACACACTCACATGCACACACACATACACACACAGTAATTAATAATCTAAATTCAATTTACATTTCCCACCCAGCCTCCCTACCTGGAGAGCTGGCGTGGGTCTCTCATTGGTGGTCCAGTGGGGCTGCTGGGAGGCGTGTGGCTGAACTGGGTTCGGAGGCGGCGAGGGAGCCTTGATCTCTCTGACTGGCTCCCTCGCAGGCTGTTTTCTGATGCCGCGGGAGCCAGAATATGACGTCACATTCCGGCTCTCGCGGCATCAGCAAAAGGCGCGCGAGGGAGCCGGTCAGAGAGCTCAGAGCTCCCTCGCCGCCTCCGAACCCAGTTCAGCCACACGCCGCGCCACGCCGCTCCGGGGATCCAGGGAAGTGCTCCCTCCTGCCGGTCACTGGAATTTTGCGCCCCCAGAGCCGGTGCGCCCTAAGGCGGCCGCCTGTGCCGCCTTATGGACGCGCCGGCCCTGATAGTGATATATACATATATATTTATGTGTATACAAAACACAGGTAACTTGGCACTCACCCTTTCTCCAATTAGGTAACAGCACTTACGCCTAGGTGCAATCCCACATTATAGGATATATAGGAATGAATAAGAGATGCACTCTCAGGACTTTGTTAATTAAATAAATGAGAATTTATTCCAAGTAAAGGTACTACATCAAATCCGATCCTCAAGAGCTTCCTCAAGACCTAAAAGGTGTTATTTGAGTAGGATTGTTTATCAAATAATAGATCAGGTAAATCAGGTCTCCAAACATGAACTTTTACACAGATAAAGGATATTTTTAAAACTAGAAATGAACAAGTTGATTCAATATCTCAAACCAAAATAGTAAAACAAATTTAAAAACTAGTAACTATCACTCATAGGGAGTGCGTATATTACTGTTGGATTTATACAATAGGGGAATATTGCAAAATATGCAACATTCTATGGATCTGGTTTCAAATCAATTTTACCCTGTTCTTTTAGACAAGTCCAAAACCAATCACATGCACCCCTAATAGAAGCTTTCATCAATATCCTATTGAAACTGAGCCAGGAAATCCTTAAATCCTGATTCATTGTTAATGTGTGACGATGTACTAGAGATGACTCAGAAATTCTTTGTTTATTTCTTGATTTTTGTTCACCAGCTAAAACCTCTCGGAAAATTATCCCCTTGCATTAAATGATATAATCATATGTAGCAATTACAACATCAAATAATGTATATTTAATCATAACATGTCTTGTGCATTAAATCCTGTTCGATGAAACATATATCTATCCTAAAGCCCACAGTCTTTCCTGAAATAGCAGTTCTACTTGCTTTAATGTCTGCACACAGTACTCACCGAAATGTGTGTGAGAACACAGGATGCAGTGTCTTGGAATTCCAGAGAAATCGTCTTAAGGAAGGAAGGTTTAATGACATTCCGGAATCTATGCTATGCCTGTCAGCTACTATACAGACAAACACGTACATGCTTAGGATTGCAGTTTATGGATTAACCCAGGCATGGCCAAAGGTGTGATCCCCACAATAAGGCTGGCAAAGCATCATGGTAGTTGCAGTTCCGACAACAGCTAAGAATTTACCCATATTGGGCCTGGATTTAACCCTATGAGTGCTTGAAGGGCTGTGTGATGCTCAGGAAGACTGATATTTTGGTTAAGGCAAAAAGTATGTGACGATAAGATTGTCCTTAAAAAAGCCAGTCTCTCTTACTAGAAAGAAAAAAAAATGATTACTTGAAAAGCAGTAGATCTTCTGGTCTACAAATCCAATTGTGATTGTGATTCTTTAGTACTTGTGACTACTGTGAGCAAATTATTTGCCATAGGATGCAATATGAAACAGGGCAAACAGTGAATTATGTTGAAATTAAAATGCATTTTAAGGGATTTGGAACATGTATGCCAAAGTAGCCAATGTGGGAAAAAAAAGAGTTGAGATTCAGAGTTCGCAAACGGTCCCACTTTTTTCAAAACAGTTCAGATTTCGGGTTCCTGTCCCACCATCCAATTTATTTACTTGGTGCTGTGAACACCAGGGAACTGTCCTCTGGGTAGCACAGTGCGAGGGCTTCAGTTCAGCAGGCACTAGGGACATTCGGAGTTTCTGCAGCTTTCAGTTTGGCTACTGTAGCATAATATTTCTTGACTATCCAAACTTTACTGAATAACTCTGGAATAATTGTGGCAATGTTTGAGTAATCTCTAATCAATCTTATCAGAGAAAAGTCACATGCACGACAGTCCTGTTGCACACACAAGCTACCGAGAATCACCTCCGGTGAGTCACCAGCCCAGGAGATAAGCTTTTTCAATACCTATGAACTATGTCTGACTCTGTAGAACAATCTCAAGTTATGATGCCATAAGCTGACATGTACACTGTGCAATAAAGTAAACGGGCAGTGCCACAGAACGTAACCTAGTCGAAGGACACTTTTAACCTAGGATTTGGAGTGTTTATCCACTAGCAGGGTAACTTACTAAACTAAAAATTACACTGAGCTGACACGTGTATGTCAAAAATAGATTATCTGCAAATATTCTCCAAATGAGCAACAATCACAAATTGACTATTTTAGCTGGTATTTTGTAACATAGATTTTTAAGTGAGACTGTCATGTCGGGTTCACCTTAAGCCCTAATAACTCATTAGGCAGACATATATCACAATGATAAATCATTCAACTGCTTAAGTAGAGATTAAATATGTACTTGCCCCTATTCCAGAGTGCAATCACACTTTCTTTGCAACACTGCCTCAGCTCACCTGCCTTCCACCATCCTACCGCATTTGGCTACTCTTTGGGGACACTTCTCTAAGCAGGGTACAGTTCATGTGATGGCTTTTATTCAAACTATGTCAGTCTATCTCTATATCCCCCAGAAGTGCACTAGACCTGGTCGCTGGGTTGAATAATCATTGCAGGTACATCACCTGTGCTAATGTGTGAGAGCAAGAGAACAACCTTTAGAAGGGTTCTCCTGCTTCCCTGTCTACTGCATCTCTCCTCTGACACCAATGTACCACCTTCATTTATCTGATGCCGGTCCATTGCATGAGGCATACTCACTGGGGGAATAATGACAGCAGGTACAGTGCTGTGCTGTAGCTGCTGTAAGAGAGACAGAAGGAGAGCTGTAGGTTCTCCTGCTTCTTTCTTGTCATACAATCCTCAACATAGAAGCTATACTAGTATCTATGCTGATGAGTGATTCACAGGTGGTGAGAGATTTTAAGTAGAAATAACTTAAAATCCATATGTTTGAAAGCAATACATAGATGAAATCTTTGTTCTGTAAAAGTAGATTGTTTTATGTACCAAGACAGGTACATTATGATTCATATTTTAGTGAATAACCTTAGTAGCAAGTGACTTATGCAGAATTGAAGATATGTTGGTCAACATTTTCTTATTGGACAGTAATAAAGTCACATTGACGTTGGGGAAGTGACATTCATGAATGCTCCAAGTAGCGGGGTAGTTTAACAACGATAAGGTCAGGACTGATACAGCATTCTTTGATTAAGAGGTCAGAAGAGGTGGAAAAAGGGGCTATGATACTATCACCAGAACACTCCTTATATCAGAAGTTGAAGAACCAAAATCCAGTCTCTTGAAAATTGGTATGCAATCTAGATGTCAGTTAGAACAGTGGAGATAGTTTATACTTTATGGCCATATTTGTGTAACTGTATATATTTGGTGTTTTTATTGGTCTGTTTTAACGCATTACACTATGATAATACTGAATAAACCACATCAGGCATGTTACTATTGTTACAACTATACAGTTGTTGAGTCTGGGAGTGTGGGATAGTCGTA
Source organism: Pelobates fuscus (assembly GCF_036172605.1). Classification (NCBI taxonomy): domain Eukaryota; kingdom Metazoa; phylum Chordata; class Amphibia; order Anura; family Pelobatidae; genus Pelobates; species Pelobates fuscus. The sequence continues at coordinate 425,791,296 of NC_086317.1, read as the reverse complement.
GGCCACCAAAACATAAAGAAGCAGGGGTAGTGCTATCAGAAGGGTCAGTGATTGCTAGTAGGGTGAGAGACTTTGAAATAAAAAGGTTGTGTATAGCAGTAGATTTCAGTTTGCTGCAGACAGTGGACATTACACAGTGCACACTGAACATTGGTAGAAAAGGAGAAATGGCAGGGCACTGGGATGAGGTTCATGAGGTTTCTGGTAGCTTAGTGTCAGCAGAGGTGGTGAAGGGCCTCTGTTTGGAGGGACATCACCTGATGCTAGTAGCAAGAGCAGAGACAATGACAAGAGGTGAGAGTGGGTTTTGTATGTATGAAGTATAGAATGAGATTGCTTGGCTGTAGGAGAGAGAGAAATGAGTGCAGGGTGTGAGATTAGAGAAGAGGGGAGTGTAGCAGAGAGGGGGAAATCTGTGGTATCGAGTTAAACAATACCCTTGTCTGGAAAACAAGGTAGGAGGCAAAGTAACTTAGATATGATCTACCCTGATGTATAATGTGTATAGCAAAGTTAAGAGATCCCAGTAGGGACTAAAGATATCTACTTGAGGGAGGAATGAGGAGTGAGGATGTTGATTATCATTATTTTTTTATTGGAGTATTTGCCGATGGCAATACCAACAAGGTTCGAGTGCAAAGAAGAAAGGGGGGTTGAGAAAAAGAGCATTACATGAAACCCTGGTGACATTCTTTCTCAATTAATGTGTCTACCGTGAGAGGATCATTGGAAGCGCACAAAGCTTGGGACATTCTAGTGTGCCTACAGGTAGTGCAACAACTGTAGATTATGCTACCATAGTGTAATCATAATCTTAATTTTAGTAATGGCAGGAGGCGAGTATTTTGCATAAATTTCTTTACTATAAATCTTCAGCAGCACAGGTCAATCATAAAAAACGTAACCAATCAAAAATAAGAGTCAATATAGATACAATAAGACAGGACTGCCCCCTACTCCTCTTCTTTTTTTATGTGAACGTAAATAGTCCATTTAACAGAAACTGAGAAAACTGTAGAACTTGATACACCCAGGGGCGGGCTGGGAAGGGGGGCAGGGGGGCAATTGCCCCCCAGGCCGCCCTAAACCCAGGGCCGCCCACACCCAGCAAAAAAATGAAAAATCTGAACCCCCTGCTTCTGGCTGAGGAGTCAGATTTTTCAACTTACCTCACTCTTCCTGCAGTCTGCAGTCAGTGGAGTCGGCCGGCCTCTCCTGATGATGTCAGGAGGAGGGGGCGTGACTTCCACTGCTCTTCTCACAGGACCGCTGGGGAGTCTGGGAGAAGAGTAGAGGAAGTCACGGCCCCTCCTCATGACATCATCAGGAGAGGACGACTTCACTGGCTGCTGCTGGTTGCTGCTCCTGTTGGCTGCTGCTCCCTGGCCTAAGGTAAGACTCAGGGAGGGGGTAAATACACTTTAAAAAAAAAAAAAAATTTTATTCCCCTCCTCAGCCCTGTCCCCTTAGTCAGCTCTTGCCCCCTCCTCAGCCCCTGTCCCCTCCTCAGCCCCTGTCCCCATCTCAGCCCCTGTCCCCACCTCAGCCTTAGTCAGGCCCTGTCCCCTTAGTCAGCTCCTACCTCAGCCCCTGTCCCCTACCTCAGCCCCTGGCCCCCTAGTCAGCCCCTGTCCCCCTATTCAGCCCCTGTCCCCTTAGTCAGCTCTTGCCCCCTCCTCAGCCCCTGTCCTCTCCTCAGCCCCTGTCCCCTCCTCAGCCCCTGTCCCCTCCTCAGCCCCTGTCCCCTCCTCAGCCCCTGTCCCCTCCTCAGCCCCTGTCCCCTCCTCAGCCCCTGTCCCCATCTCAGCCCCTGTCCCCACCTCAGCCTTAGTCAGGCCCTGTCCCCTTAGTCAGCTCCTACCTCAGCCCCTGTCCCCTACCTCAGCCCCTGTCCCCTACCTCAGCCCCTGTCCCCTACCTCAGCCCCTGGCCCCCTAGTCAGCCCCTGTCCCCCTAGTCAGCCCCTGTCCCCTTAGTCAGCTCTTGCCCCCTCCTCAGCCCCTGTCCTCTCCTCAGCCCCTGTCCCCTCCTCAGCCCCTGTCCCCTCCTCAGCCCCTGTCCCCTCCTCAGCCCCTGTCCCCTCCTCAGCCCCTGTCCCCACCTCAGCCCCTGTCCCCACCTCAGCCTTAGTCAGGCCCTGTCCCCTTAGTCAGCTCCTACCTCAGCCCCTGTCCCCTACCTCAGCTTCTGTCCCCTACCTCAGCTCCTGTCCCCTACCTCAGCCCCTGGCCCCCTAGTCAGCCCCTGGCCCCCTAGTCAGCCCCTGTCCCCTTGGTCAGCCCCTGTCCCCTTGGTCAGCTCCTGTCCCACCCTTTCCCTGCTCCTTTTCCCCCTCTCAGCTCCTGCCCCCTTCCTCAGCCCCATGCCCCCCACCACAGCCCCATGCCCCCCACCACAGCCCCATAACATCCCCACTACAGCTCCTCTCCCCCAATTGCAACCCATATTACACACACCACAGCCCCTTTCCCAAATTGTAGCCATCAACTTGCTTCAGCCCCTATCCCCCCGTACATTTCCTAAACCCCCAATTACAGCTTATACCCTCCACTACCACCCCTGTCCCCCCACTACAGCCCCTGTCCACTGGTTTTGAAAGTGTCAAGTTTGGGTGTGTGTGGATGAGTATGTCTGTGTGTGTCAGTATGTCTGTGTGTGTCAGTATGTCTGTGTGTGTCAGTATGTCTGTGTCAGTCAGTATGTCTGTGTCAGTCAGTATGTCAGTATGTCTGTGTGTGCGTTAGTATGTCAGTATGTCTGTGTGTGTGCGCATCAGTATGTCTGTCTGTGTGTGTGCCAGTATGTCTGTCTGTGTGTGTGTCAGTATGTCTGACTGTGTGTGTGTCAGTATGTCTGACTGTGTGTGTGTCAGTATGTCTGACTGTGTGTGTGTCAGTATGTCTGACTGTGTGTGTGTCAGTATGTCTGTCTATGTGTGTGTCAGTATGTCTGTCTATGTGTGTGTCAGTATGTCTGTCTATGTGTGTGCAAGTATGTCTGTGTGTGTGCCAGTTTGTCTGTGTGTGTGTCAGCCAGTATGCCTGTGTGTGTGTGTCAGTATGTCTGTCTGTCTGAGTCAGTATGCCTGTAACAGTGTGTCTTTCTGTGTGTTTCTGTGTGAGTACCAGCATGTATCTCTGTGTGTGTGTCAGTATGTCTGTGTGCAAGTATGTCTCTGTGTGTGTGTCAGTATGTCTGTCAGCCAGTATGCCTGTGTGTGTCAGTATGTCTGTCTGTCTGAGTCAGTATGCCTGTAACAATGTGTCTTTCTGTGTGTGTCTGTGTGCCTGTCAGTGAGTGTGTGCGTGTGCCTGTCAGTGAGTGTGTGTTTTTTAGTGTGTGCCAAATCAGCAAGTGTGCCTGTCATTGATTGTCTGTTTAGGTGACTGCTCTCCCCCCCCCCCCCCCCCCACCCCACACACACACACACACACACTTTCAATCACATGGGAAAGGTGTTTTTACTCTCCCCTTGGTGCAATGGGCCACTTGACTGGATTTGCCCCCCAGGCCTAAGGCTGCCAGCCCTCCCCTGGATACACCTACTGGTAACTTCGGATGAGAGTATGTAGCGTGTAAGGAAGTAACATTTGCAGGAAAACCGATGAATAATTTCATACTGAAAATAAGTAGACACAAGTGAAAGGTACTTGTAATGAACTGTAGGCAACATAAACACTGTTGTGTATTAGACAGACCATACTAACTGTATTAAACTGTTAGCAGTTAAAAACAAATCCTGGAGAAATTTACAAATCAATTATCAAATCCTGACCTAATATGTCAAGTGAACTTATCGAAAAGTACTGTCCAAACTATAAAACTTCTATTCTAAATTGTTAGTAGAAATAGAAAAACATACAGAGAGATATATTAGAGGGTAGGGAGATAAGGGAGGGAAAATACTCGCCTACTGTCATTACTAAAATTAAGAATCACAGAGACCAACAGGCTCAAATATGCCACAGCATTGGTGGTCAACCAGCTGATTAACTACAAGATCAGGCTTAAAGAGAAGCAATGCCCACCATGAGACTACAACTGGTCGCCAAGATAAAGACAACACGGAAGGACATTAGAAAGCTGAACCAAATTCAGAGGTGGAAAGATCAAGGATAGATGCTGGCTACTGAGAAAGTACAATTACCAGAGGCACTGGAAACAGCTAAGCAAAGACTGACAGCACTGGCAACCAGACTGAGCAGATACACCAGAGAAGCAGAGGCTCAAGTGAATCAATTTCCTGTTTATCAAAGAACCATCCAAGGTGTATGCACAGCTGCAGGGTAACCACCACATATCCACCCAAGACTCACCCAGAGCACCCAGACTGAACCCATCCAGTACTATCTGGGAGAAAGAAGCATCAGATAACACCAAGGCCCAGTGGCTACTAGACTTCAAAGAAGACCACTACATGCTGCCAGAACAGGAACTAGTCACCATCACAGTGGGTGATATCCAGCATAGAGTAGCCCACATGAAGAGTTGGTCAGCCCCAGTACCTGACATGATCCACCCAGCTTCTAGCAACTAGCTCTCACCCTGACTGGATAACACAAGGCAAAACAATAGTGGTCATGAAGGAGCCTCACAAGGCAATAACACCATCTAACTACCAACCAACCAATCACCTGCCTCCCTACAACATTGAAAGTCCTGTCAGGCATCATAGCCTCCAAGCAATGCTCAGAAGGGGTATGGAAACATCACCAGAAGATCAAAACACCAAATACTGGTAGACCAAGTACTAGAAGGCCAAATAGGAGATGTAGAGAACAGCTACAAGTATTTGGGGGTACCACAAACACATGGCAACCATGAGGAAGAGGCAAGGAGAATAGCATCATCTAAGTACTTCCAGAGAGTGAGACAGTCTAAAGTCCCAGCTCAATGGAAAGAACAAGATCCAAGCCATAAACACATATGCCCTACCATGCTGGAATAATAACCTGGCCAAGAGAAGAACTGGTCACCATGCATGTAAAGAACCAGAAACTACTCACTATGAATGAAGGATTGAACCCAAGATCCAACACCCAGAGACTGTACACCAGCTGGAAGGAAGGAGGTTGGGGCCTGATGAGTGTTAAGGCCACAGTCCTGGATGAAATACAACAGACAGAGGATGTAGAAAAGAAGGAGGTTCCATGGCAAGACAAACCTCTCCATGGGGTGTACCACCGGCAGATAGTGGATGTGTCTCACATGACAAAATCTTACCAGTTGAAAAGGCAGTACTGAGGCATTAATCCTAGCAGCAAAGGAACAGGCACTTGGCACAAGATCAATAAAAGCGGGAGCCTACCAGGCAAGACCCAAGGTGCAGAGATAGCAAAAAGGGTAGTTGAGAATGACAGGGCTAAGATCCTATGGGACTGCCAGATCCAGACAGACAAGCAAGTGCTTTGCCAAAAAAAAAAAAAGTAGTATAAAAAAACAAAGAGTATAATGCACACACTAAAAAAGGGGGGATACATCCAGCAATGTGCTCCAGAAAGGGAGGACCAATCCCTGGAGACATCAAATGGGAAAAAAATATCCAGGCTCACCTGAGGTTTCTTATAAAATGCAGTCTTTTTATTTGGAACAATAAAGTGGAGACAACGTTTCGGCTCCTCTCTGAGCCTTTATCAAGACTTGTGTGTGTATATGTAAACTCTTGGTGGGGAAAAAAGTAATTGAAAACCCCTTCCACCTGAAGTCAGTGGATAGTCAATACATTGTTATATACATATCTGTACACCAGTCAAGGCATACAACTTGCTTTTCCCACAGGAATCTAAAATTTGCCATGACGTTGCTACTGCAAGGGATTCTTGGTGGGCATATGCAAGGGTTTCTGGGTAGGTTTATGCAAATTAGTTCAACAAGGAGTCACTTTTTGCCTCATTATTCCATTTTAGACATGCATTCCTTTAACCCCTTAAGGACCAAACTTCTGGAATAAAAGGGAATCATGACATGTCACACATGTCATGTGTCCTTAAGGGGTTAAATATGTTTGCTCTACATAACAGCTCAGGAAGAAATGCAAATCCAGTGGTAACTCAATGGTTAAATTGAACTAATAGTGGACTTGCAATTTTCAAAACGCAGGTTTCTGCTAAGCGTGCCTCATTTTAAATAGTTTAGGAAATACGATTTTAGAAATCAGCTTATAGTCGCTACACAATAAAACTTCGTAATTTGAAAGAAGGTTAGCATATTACACTCAAGTTATTAATCCTACGTAGAAAGGACAGTAAATCTATCTGCTCTGTGATAAATGTGAATTTAATCTTCCTCCTCAAAGTGCATTGCTGGAAGAATCATTTGCCAAAGTGAATGTTTCATGTCTCATAACTTATACATCAGGATTCAGTGTATTTGGACAAGAGCCACAACCGCAGCATGTATTCTGTGTTACCCTCCCTGAACACTAATAGTCAGTGTTATTAGATCACTATCCTCAAATGAATGAAAGCAGATTTGGATAAGACTTGAAATTCCACATGATACACAGGTATAATACAAACGATTTATGGATCACATGGCACCAGTGCTGTACGAATCTATATTAGTACCTCATTGGATCACAGCAGCGGAAATCTCCTAGCGCTAAATAAAAGCGCAATATATTGCAGTTGAACCTTGGGTATATTCTTGATGACCTTTAACAATATGAATACATTTTTATACATGTTTCAGGGCTGAGTCTCATTTCCTCCTATTTGTACATCTTCAGAGCTTACCATATCTCACTAATCTAAGTGGTTTATACCTGTTATATTGCTTTTGTAGTTGCTGTATGTAATGTGTTTTTTTTCTGCACCCTATGTGTATTTGATATATTTATCTGTAGTGAGTATCTAATGGTACGTTGGCAAAACAAGGAGTCTTATTGAAACCACAGTGTCATATTTTCATCATGTGTCCTTTTGATGCCCTATTCACAAACTGACACTTTCGTGGCAGAAATCTATAAATTTATAGACCTCTTCTGATCCCATGCTGCTCTGCTATGTCTACACATCAGTTTGGCTGTGATGAATTCAGACCAAACATGCTCAATAGAGTATTTTGCACAAACTTACTCAGACTTCCTGCACTATTTCACCCCAGAATCTTACTGAATGTACACATACATTGTAAGACGGGGTTTGTTTTGTTCATGGTTTTACGTTTGATTACTTTTTGATATAGCCATAGCCAGTGCAGGCATAGGCAGAGGTTGGGGAAGCATTGTCTAGCTGCCAAGTTCTCAAAGTATTTGAATTTCCAACTGGTATTTGTAGAGGCAGAGAAATCGGTTTGATGCGATCCCTGCTCTCAAGGTAACCAATATACAGGCTGTCTGGGCATTACATGTATATTGACATGGGCTCTAGACACACAATTAACCAATACTTTTTAGGGCTCACATCTGTACTCTCTCTCTAATGATAGTTTCTTGGCCAAGTAGGAACGGCTATTTTGAAATCCCTCTTGTGGTAAGTGATGGGTTTAGAGAGAAACTTGTAATTTGTAATGCTGTTGTAGAAGCCATATAATGTGACAGCAGATAATTACCATTCAGCCCACGTACTCTGCCCAATATGTTTTAATAATTTCATTCATTAGTGGCCTTACCTTAAGTCTAGGATAGCCTTATGTCTATCCCACGAATGTGTAAACTCCCTCACTATATTAACCTCTACCACTTCAGCTGGAAGGCTATTCCATCTGTCCACTACCCCCTGTAAAGTAATACTTCCAGAAATTCTTCTTCTTTTTTTTGTTGTGGTACCTGGTCAGACTTTTAATATACAGAAAACGAATATAAGAACTCACCTGATGAAATATCAAATATGCCAACCATGGATAGTCCACTCCACACTATAACGGCTATATAATGCAATGTAGAATATTATCTAGAATTATGTAGATACTGTTACATTATACCTTTGTAGAGGCAAGCATTCCATTGGGTCATAGCAAATCCCTTCAGCAATAGCACGCATTTAAACAAAAACAAACAGTGTAGACTTCCTGAAATATTTTTTACACCTTTGCCCCTCTAATTTACACCATGTCCTCTTGTTGTGATAGTTTTTCTTCTTTTAAATATAGTCTCCTCCTTAAGTGTTCCTACAAAAAAGAAGTTACTCAAATCCACTGGTGTCAATGCTGTGCCAATAGGGAACCATTGAAACTAATGGGAATTACTGCTTTCCCTTTGCTCAACTGCTCAAAGACAGCCAGGAGGGTGCAGGATTTTATAAAATGTGTCCATTTCTCTTTTTGGTTCCCTTGCATCCTGACTCAGTGCTGAGAGGATGTGACAACACATTGTGGAACTGCAAGAAATTCCAGAAATTGTCCCTCAAATTGCAACTCACAGAAGACATCCTGCTCTCCACTAAAAACCATGAACTGAAAACTGCATCTCCCAAACTCCTTTTCCTTCTCCACAAGAGTAGGCAGAATGTAATACATTTCAAATGTGGCATGATTTAGGTATGTATGCAAATTTATACATGGATGCAAGTGATGGCTAAACATGAATGGCACCTCACATCCAATCCCCCTACCCCCCACCAAAAAAAAAAATCAAATGTTAAGACTTTCTATAACCCAATACCCTTCCTGATACCACTCACCCTCCTCTCGCTCCAACCTCTACATATCCAATTTAAATAATCTTCACCTTTATTATTCTGACGCCTAAAACACCGGATCAACCCTGGCCCAACTCTGTAGAGAAGCAGACATGGGGAGGGACAACTTACTTGTAGACATGTCCTAACAAGAACTCTTAATAAAGACTTGATTTGAGTATAATGAGGTTTTCTTAAAGGAACACTCCCAAGCAGACACTAGTGGTATGGCTCTAGGTGTGCCCTGGCACCCTCCACCCCCAATATAGTCAAACGTGTTTGTAACGGTTTGATTTCTTACCCAAGGTGTCTCTGCCAGCCTCCTCTGTCCAACTAGGTCCTGCTGTGTAGGGAATTGGCTGGCAGCATCAGCTAATCAATCTCACCCATTGAATTAAACCTTACATCACAGGGCTTAGCTCAGAGAGCTTCTGGTTCTCTGAGAGGCAAAGAGTGGTGCCCAACAGAGCCTAAGTAAAAGTTAAACTAATTTAAAATCATTACAGTGCACTGTAGTTGATGTGGAGCTCGGAGTGTTCCTTTAACCCCTTAAGGACACACGACATGTGTGACATGTCATTATTCCCTTTTATTCCAGAAGTTTGGTCCTTAAGGGGTTAAAACCATGTGAATTTGAGGGCCTTCACATATTCAATTACATTTTCAGAAATGGCAGGTTTTAGTTAAAAAAAATATCCAATACACAAAAAATACTGAGGACGAAGTGATTTGTAACATTTTATATACATTTATGGCTTCATACAAAGGATTGTTCTTGTGTCTGTAAGTACATCAGGCACTTGTCTGCAGAAAACGACCCATGAATCGTTAAAAGGAATATGAAAATGCTGCAATGCCACAAATATAAAAAAATATAAAGCAGTTTTTACATGCAACTATTAGCTATACTGCAGTTTTATTGTATCTATGAAAAATGTATGCTGGTTATAGCCAAATTATTTTACTTGCAAAAACCACTCTGTAGCTTCTAATATATAATACAGTATTAAAGGGAAAAAAAAACAATAAAATCAATCATCATAAATTAAGGGATTAACAATTGTATTGAAAATATGAATATGGCATTTGCGTCAAATGTACAAATACTATTTCCAGTGGTTTCACAAGTGCAAATGTTATATACAATTTTAACATTGGTCCAATCCATAACTTTCAGACTGTCAGAGAAATGTACAACAGTTAGTCCTGCAGTTAAAGCTAATTGGTGTGATTATTCACCAATCTTTATATTAAATCAAAACACGACATAGGACAAAAAACCCTGCTCAAAAAACACCAATAATTTGCTCTTACACAGCTATAATTTGTTTAGTGGCAATGGGCCGTATAGTCAATGTGGCAGGAACACAAATCGACATTGGGCTAATTGAAAAAAAAAATATCCATTAAATCATTTCACTACTGAACTTAATCAAACCTCACAACTCACAAAACCACAACCACAAAATCAGTTGCAGGCGGAAAGGGGCTAAAAGGGGCGGGCCAGTTGTGCAATTGCGGAACTGGCTCTGCCCCAAAAGGGGGTAGACCTGCTTGGAAATGGAAGCCAAAATTTGAATGGTTGGATGACTTAAGTATCTGTATAATTTACACCACTAAACTACATAAGGATAGATATTAAGTTTAATCAAAGCAAAACCTGCCAACTAAAAAATTCTAAATATCTTACATCATATAAGCAATAATAAAAAAAAATTTAAATCTCTAAGTGTAATTAGAACAGTTTTCATACAAGATGTGCAAAAATATTCACAATGAAAGGAGCGGGTAACTTTGGCAAACCAGCAGTTTTTTTCTGTGTTTGTTTTTTAACACTCCATGCACCCTAGTCATAACACATTTAAGTGGTTATAGTGTTAGGAGGCTGCAGGTGCAGTTCCATCTGGTTTTTGTCCAATTGTTTCCAAGTAGTCTGACAAAAAAAGTGGATGCATGGCTCCCAAAGCCCATCCGTCTGCCTCAGGTACTTTATCATTATCCAAATATTTGTATAAATACACGCATAATTAATTATTATTAATTGCAGGGAAATTTTACATCATTATCTGTTATGTTTAAAAAAAAAGTTTATTTAAAATGCAATGCAAACGCTTAATATCTAGTTGTCTAGAATAAAGATATATGCTTCCCTACCAATATAACAAACTGTAAAAATTTTGATTGATTTGAATTCAGGACAAGTTGCATAGAACAGTGAAGCAAACACACTACCTGCATGTTTAAGGCAAATGAGAGGATGTGGTTTAAGGAGGAACCGCTACTTTAAAGAGAAACTAATCACAGAGAATATAACATTTTCATTTCTACACTCAGCTAAGCGTGTGAAATGTATCTTTAAAGGGGCACTGCAATTTGATAACTTTTTTTATAATGCAATATAAGGATCAATGGGTAAGTTTTTTTTTTTTTACATTACCCCATATTGTCTTAATGGTGGAATACACCATTATAAGACTCTCTCTAGAGTCAAAAGGATCCCTACTGTATGAGAGAAGACATTCCCACTATAGTTGCATGTAGTCTTTTCGCAACAATGGGGCACACTGAAACAGCCTGGTGACCCAATATTGCCTCCTGACCCGTTGGTAATCACTGTATAGATAAAATACATGTGAATAATGAAAATGTAAAAAAAATTAAATAGTATTTTCTGCAAATCAGTAAGATTTGCAGTTTCTTCAGTGAGGCCTCCAAAGCTCCAGGAAGTAGATCAGCTAATCCTAGTGCTCTCACGGCACTGATCAGCCAGTGATTTAAGGGAATTGTAGTTCAGGTGTCAGCATGTTATTAAGGTTTTTCAGCCCGCAATCCGTGTCATGAATGAAGCTATTTGTGGGGGGATGATAGAGGCAGGGTTAATATAGAATTATAAGTGATTTCATTAACAGCGGTCTTTTTTAATCCCAATCGTAGATGTTGCTAGTAGGGAAATTGAAAGAGATGAGTTTATGGAACAAAACTATTAAAGCCGATCTGTAAATTAGCCTTTTTCACCAAACTATGAATTGCTGATAATAGCACTGAAAGTTACATGCAAATACGTAGCCCTTTCAATCCCGAATTAAACAGACAAGCTGTAAGCTAAGTGATGTCATTACTAAGTTTTTCTAACGTCCACTATAATGGACATTACAACTGAGAGAGCGCGAAATTTAATTAATGCTGACATGAGATTAGGTTAAGTGATTGACCTGGTTTAATCTGAACATTTTATCCATTTGGGCATATCAATTTGTTGCTTTTTTATTTCTAAGTATAGTTGCCTTGGAATAAAAAAAATCCAGACAAAGCTGTTCTAAAGTATTTGTCTGATTTTTCAGGAAACGTTGCCACTTATAGAACCGTTAACTTAAAAACAAAACAAATATATTTCCTATATCAATTGTAGCTCTACTAAAGTGTAACAAAAATTCTACATGTATGATTTGCAAATGATGCATTTGTATTGTCCCTGCACTCTTCGATTGTGCTCTATTTATAATTGTTTCCCATTGCTTCTAATGCTGTACATACTCTAAAAGTGAATGGTAATATAATCATATTAACTAAAATTATAACTTTTATTGTAAAAAAAAAAAAAAAAAATAAGTGTTGTATCAATAAAATGACTAACAAATATATAACCCAATACCAACAATGCCAACTCCATGTTCATGTCCTGTTGTCCATTATAATGAACATTGAACTTTTAAAAAATCCCGTGTTCTCTATATTGGAAACATCTAAAATATGAAAACATAATTTTAATGTCAACATGTTATAAATCACACCAGCTCAAGAAACTGATGCCTAAATGAAATATTATCAATATTTAACAGGTGAAAAAGTAAGTTGGCTTACTCCTCTTTCTGTTGTAGCTGTGTGGCTGTCTTTGTGACGTCTGACTTTGTCACTGCAGATTTTCTCTCAATACTCAACTCTGGTCAGTTAGAACCTTAAAAGTTACTAGGCACTTCATGGGAGAGATATACTAAGCTCTCAGTTAATAAAAGCAAAAAACATGTGATGTCCATTACAGTGGACACAGGGTCTGAATGGGTTAATGGGGATACCGTCCCAGTGTACTAAGCATACGCCAATGAGTTAATCTTGCAAGTTTGTAAGTTTCAATAAAGAATGTGGCACTGGAAAACACTTAACGGGACACTGTAGGCATTGTAACAGATTTGTTTAACTGAATACCCTGGTTCTGTCCTTCAGCATTAAGCAATTTTCAATGTTTGATTCTTAAACAAAAATACCAAGAAGCCCATATTCTCTGAGTTGCTTAGGCTAATGATGAAGCATCAGCCTGACCAGCAATGGACAGATGTGATTGGCTTAGAGTGTCTGCTGACTGATTTCAGCCTATCATGTCTCTCATTGCTGGTAAGACTCGGTATGGCTAGAAGGAAGTGTGTAATCTCTGCCTTAGCCATACCTCCAGTGAGGGCGGTTTAACATTAAATAGAGGGACATTACCAGGGAACTCCAAGCCCTATAATCAGTAGAATGAGATGTGTCCATTTAAAATGTGATGATTCTAACTATATATATTGAAGCATACTTTCAGTTTTAGTTGATATTCTATAAGTCTACGTGGCTTTAACATTATAGTACCAACAAAAAGTACAGTTAAAGAGGAGCAAAAAGGAAATGGCTGTGATAAACATCATGCCAAAACTGACTAACTCGAGTATGGAAAGCCAGATTGGTCGAATGGTGGTGCTCTGTATTTGTTTAAAGATAAGGAGAGTTCCCCCTTTAGATACACTCGAACTCTTGATTGTGGACCAATAAAGTATTTAAAACAAATTAATATTATGCTTACAACAAAACTACACACGCAGTATTTTCCAGGACTGATTTCCTTTAAAATAGAAAAATGTTAAAAAATAAATAGATAAATTAAAATGGACATGAGCATTTAATAATACATTGTGAAACCTCTAGAAAATAAATACAACAGTTCACTCTCTCACGGTAAGAGAGGATAGCAATGATTTATTCTATATTGCATCACAGTCCCCCCCAAACAGATGAAAAGGGGGTAAAGCATCAATAACAAGCAATCAAAGCATATTAAAACACTTTACGGTATTCGTAAATCAGTCTCATAAGAAGGTTGTTAAAAAAAAAAAAGGTAAAAAAAATGCTAACTTATTTTCAGGAATTAACTAAGCAGGCGATACAAACATTTATACACAACTTTTAAGGCAAAATGAAGAAATATTTACTTCTTATTTACAGGGTTTTCTACCATTTTCCTTTTAAGAATGTCCATGATATCTTAACCATAACTCACCCAAATCCTCTACATAAAAAGCTGGTGCTGAGCATGTTGGCGACTGAAAGTTGAGAATAGCAGTGCTATTCAGTAAACACGGTAATTGTGCTGAATTTACAAAACTAACAAAATTAGAAAAATAAAAATGTAAAAAAAATGTTAAGTTAATCTGGGTACGGAAGTAAACTTCAACACGAATAATGAGTGAATGGTTTTGGATAACTGTGCACAGCCCGAATATTTTTGGGATAAAAGCGCACATCCCGTCCAAAAACATCTCTCTCTTTTTTTTTAAATCGCCATCTGCCTTGAACTTGTTATATATTAACTTTGATAATTTACGATTTTGAATGAATATTAATCTAAGAAGAAAATGCCAATTTTTCAAATATTTAAGTAAGTAAAACGGATTATCTGCCTTGATTTACAAGATTTTCAGCTTCCATTTATCAGCATTGGAAATTTTCAAACTGATGTGTGTGTGTCCCTCTCCCCCACCCCAGCCCCCACAAATTTAATTTTTTTTAATTCTCACAGGGCAAAAGGGTCAGTTCTAAATGTTTTTGTTGGTAGAATATAGCTCCCATTCCTATTCAGAAGCACATCTTGCTTTTGGGCCATCAGAAGCTTGACCACATATGTGAATATGTCATTCTCCGGTTTTGAAGTTCATTTGCATACGAAGGTAGGTTGAAGACCTCGTTATTCCTGAAGCAGGGCTACCAACTTTTTTTCTTGAACGGTGTTTACCAACACAGCCTTGAGTTTATTGTGCTCTATAATTTACTTGTAACCAACATAGCTCTGGCCTCTGGCTCCTCAATATACACACACACGTTCCTTTTCTACAATGTACATTGTAATCAATTTGTCTCTGTAGTTAGACTTGATTTCTCGTCATATATTTCAAACATTTACTGGATCAGCATAAAATTATTCAAAGGGCTTTTCTTCCAGATAGGCTGTTCTGTAATACTATTAAGACTACATGTATGGGAAAACACCAACAATTCTCTAGTATTTTTTCTTACCGTTTTACTTAAAGCAGATTTATTGGCCTTCAAAAATTAACGTTTAGCACCAACTATGGATAATTTTTAACATTGGTCCAATAAATAGACAAAACTAAGTAGATTGGGTATTTAAGTAAATCAAAATGATGTTTCTAAACACATTGTTACCAAACACAGGTAACATTACTTTAGAAAAAAAGAAAGAAAAGGTAAAAATAAAGAGCGACACAGACAAACTCAGTTTCTGGAAATAGAACTGCAAAAAAATGAGTTAGTTGCCCATTTGGTGCTTAAGGTGTCCAAATGCTTAGGAATGCCTTTTCCAAAGTTTCTATTAATTTTTTTTTAAATCTCTATGGTAGATGTCCGGTGTTACTCAAAGAGCATATGCACATATCAAGTTCATCAATTCTTCACTGCTCATACATGCACTGAATCAACAGGGGACGAGAAAACACTCTGGCAACTTGCAGGATTTTTGGATTACAATGATTGGACAAAGGAGTTGTATTCCAAAAGCTGGTAGAAGGGGCAAAAAAAGTTGACTTTCCCATTGAGAGTTCTAGTCGGTTTGGCACTTCATATTTAAAAAGAGGTCAAAGAGCAGCACATCACACAGAGACGCTAGGCAACATCCATCCAAAAGAACCCCATTGGATCTGCCACGTTTGTAAAAGAGGAACCAATTATCAAAAATTTGGAGAAGGGCATTGGGCATCTTTGGACATTTCCACCTCCACTGCTCTTTGCTGTGATTGAGAAAACCTAAGTGGGGGGAAAAAAAATAACTATTAGTGTTTATTTTATTTAAATTTAATTGACACAATGTTTTATACAATTAAAAACGTAAACATAAATGCAAATAAATGTTCACACACTGATAAATAAATAAAATGTATTTTCTTTAAATGTAATTTCTTCGTAAAGTAAAATCATCAAGGCATTTTTTTTTGTGCTGCAGAGAATTAATATAAATGTTGAGTTCGTGATACACTTTTTAAGTACAACGTGTAACACTGATTTTCATAAACTTTTCATATTTTCCCAATGGTGTCTAAAAGGGACTCTCCAGGGCCAGGAAAACAAAGTGCCCTCCTACTTTCCATGTCCCGGCGGGGGAGACCTAAAGCGCATGCGCAGCAATGGCTGCGCACGCATTAGACCTTGCCATAGGAAAGCATTTTTCAATGCTTTCCTACGGGGAAAATCTGACGCTGGAGTTCCGTGAGGACGTCCAGCGTCAGATAACCAAACAAAAGTCGGTATGGATTTCGGAAGCCCTCTATTGGCTGTCTGGTAGACAGCCACATAGGGCAGACTTAGAGCTGCAATGTAAACGTTGCAGTTCTCTGGAACTGTAACGTTTTACATTGCAGCACTTAGTGCAATAGGGGCACAGCACTCAGACCACTTCAATTAACTGGAGTGGTCTGGGTGCCTGGAGTGTCCCTTTAAGAATGAACCTGCTTTGGGAGAAAAGTGGGTTTAAGGAGAAATGCATGAAAAGCTTGCATGCAGATGTCTAATGGAGTTAATTTCTGCTTCATCTGACACGCTAGCCTGTAAATCGGAAAGCGTTCAAAAGCATTATGTAGGATTGTTTTCAAAATTTGATAATTCTTACTTTTTTACTGAAAAAATTAAGTAAATATGCCTAACCCGTTAAAATCGAACGGTTACAAAGTACATTGTAACAACAGTCTGGTAACTAAAAATAATTTCTGGAGGTTTTTTTATTTTATTTCCCATTTAATGGATTTTCATTATTCTTTTAGAAATACACATTGATACAGACAGTGCATGTAGAATGTCAAGTTTGTATTTATCCATATGAATTAAAGGGTTACACCAGGTTAACACAGTAAAGGAGTTTAAGCATGCGTGGGATAGGCATAAGGCTGTCCTAGCTATAAGATAAGCATCTTGGACGTAAAAACCCCAGGGCAGAGTACAGAATATTTGATAGAGTCCTAACCCCAACATCTGAGGAAAGGGATTTAGGGGTGATTATTTCTGATGACTTAAAGGTAGGCAGACAATGTAACAGAGCAGCAGGAAATGCTAGCAGAATGCTTGGTTGTATAGGGAGAGGTATTAGCAGTAGAAAGAGGGAAGTGCTCATGCCATTGTACAGAACACTGGTGAGACCTCACTTGGAGTATTGTACGCAGTACTGGAGACCATATCTTCAGAAGGATATAGATACCTTAGAGAGAGTTCAAAGAAGGGCTAGTAAACTGGTTCATGGATTGCAGGATAAAACTTAACAGGAAAGGTTAAAGGATCTTAACATGTATAGCTTGGAGGAAAGAAGACAGGGGGGATATGATAGAAACATTTAAATGCATAAAGGGAATCAATACAGTAAAGGAGGAGACTGTATTTAAAAGAAGAAAAACTACCACAACAAGAGGACAGTCTTAAATTAGAGGGGCAAAGGTTTAAAAATATCAGGAAGTATTACTTTACGGAGAGGGTAGTAGATGCATGGAATAGCCTTCCAGCTGAAGTGGTAGAAGTTAACACAGTGAAGGAGTTTAAGCATGCATGGGATAGGCATAAGGCTATCCTCGCTGTAAGATAAGGCCAGGGACTAATGAAAGTATTTAGAAAATTGGGCAGACTAGATGGGCCGAATGGTTCTTATCTGCCGTCACATTCTATGTTTCTATGTTTCTCCATGACCACTTTGACCACAGTGATTTGAAGTGGTAATGATGGTAGAAGTATGTATGTGCAGTGTTTCAGATTAAAATACTGCACATACTGAGTAATCTGTGCTTGTGTGCTGGGGCTAGTTGCATACCTGGCTCACATGATTTAGACACTCAGAACTCTGTTACGGGCTGCCTAATGTCAATTGTGTGCATAAAAAGTCAGTAGTCAGCGCGCACAGCAGCCTGTCAACGGACATATTAAGCTTGCAGTGCTCCTCTCCCTTTCATCATCCTTTGGCTGGGCTGACATCAGGAATAGGCTTGGAAGTCAGTGCTATGAGCTTCTACAGGCACTGGAGTCCAGTTAGTAAACAAACATTTAGTTTTATTTTTTTTCCAGTGAGTAGCTAGCTTTAAAAATAGGTAAATAAAAATCTTTAAACAAAAATAGAATAAAATGACACTAGTATATTATGGCTACAATGTAACAGAGTGTTGTGCAACTTTGCTACCAAGGTCGCTACGTAAATTAGTAGACCTCATTCACTGGCTACCACTGGTCTGTTTATCTAGACTTTGTTAAGACATTCATGAATACTAATTCAATGAACTACGAAGAATAACTTTTCTTCCAAAGATGTATTAATTGGAGGAAAACAGCAGAGCATGTTTCTTCTATTGAGGTAGGATTATGAATATGATTTACATGTGAACTTCTAGCCTTTTGATTTGCCAAAGATTATAATGACACAGTAGACAGCCAGACTGATTAGTGGCCTATGATTGTATGCAGAAAACAATGGATAAACTAAATTATCTAAAGGCGAAAGGAATATAAATTGGGCAGAAAAAATTTGGAACAATGCGCAATATAAAATTTTCATTATTTAGGCAAATCCATTTACATGCTACAGCCTTTATTGTTCGACATTTGTAAAATCCCTAAATAATTAGAATATACCTCCTCATTAGATAAAAAATAGTCTGACATGGATCATTCCAAGTGAGAGATGGCCTAGCAATATTTCCTTTCCAAAATTGTTGACACTAGACCTACATTTACCAAAGGGCTTGCCACCCAGATCCAGGGTTTATTATCTACTTTCCTTTCCTAACAAGAATTAGAAAATGTGGTTGGTTAACTAAATAAAACAAAAATATAGGGGGGAAATCTGATGGCCCCTGCACCTCCCTGCAAACTCAAATTGTAAGCCCCATCTTTGCCCAATAAAATAGGCCAGATTAAAAACACAAAAGTCAAATAAATTAAAATGCATGCATTTGTAACCTGCCAATGTTCTGTCACCTAAAACATTGACAGGGTTTTTTTTTTTTTACTAATGGGAGAATGGTCAGAAAATCTAAGCTGGATCAAAGTAAATGTCACATTTAAGTTTAAAATAGCTGAAGTGGAAACATTCTCTAAGTCTGATTTCTCTAAGTCAGGTTCCAGTTTTACCATTTTGATTTAAATTTTTAAATTCACGTTGAATTCACCTTGAATTCCCACCAAGTAACATTAGTAGCACTACGCACTGTTAAACGACTGACAAATGACAGTCCAATAGAGGGACAGACAAAATATTACAAGCCGTGTTCGGAGAGTAACCAGCTGTCCTTCATTTGCTTCACGAACAATGAAAAGATTAGTTTTGAAACTCAAGGGTGCTGTGTGCCTCTTTTACATAACTGCTTACGTATTATTACTCTTTGTGTCATGTAAGCAGTTTATCGAAATAAAAAATAAAAGATAAGTGTTCCTTTGTAGGCTAAAAATGATTCCTTGAGACACAAGTAAAGGAATTTCAAGAAAAATTATTTCCAGTTTGCGTGTTTGTGTTGGATAATGAGCAACATAAATGATACATAATTACATAAAAGACAAGGCTTTCTAAGTTCATTAATAAAGTCCACATTATGTTACGTTTCACACTTTCAAAAAACAAAATGTAAAGCAAAATAATGGTGTAAAGATACTTCAAACAACCAATTATCAAGGCTACAGCCTATAACGTTAATAGGTAGTATAGACGATTGGGGGAGTGGAGATTGCAAAAGCTACCATAGAGAATCTACTTTATAGTACAGTAGCTTTTCAGACTACATAAAATTCTACTATCATTAACTCACCAATTTATATTCTTTATCCAGATACCCAGCTATGCGTGTTTTTTGTTACACTGTGAGGAAAACTTTGGTTGGGCAATATGCTATCAAAGTTATAGTCATCATCCATAAGGTGGTCATTCCGGATTATGGACTCCATATCACAATCCAAGCTTTCAATCAGCATGTCATCCAAGTCACTAGGAAGGATTTCTTGATGGATTGAGACAACTCTTCCGTAGCCATTGCAGCTACTAGCAGGGTATGGACTCATGCCTGCCATTTGAACGGATTGAGTCATATGCACTTGTGATGACGTTTTCACTGTTGACAAGCGGCTAATGCCAGAGCTGTGTGTCATGGCACCCACTGTATGGGGCAAGGCACGACCATTGATTGCTGATGGCTGACTATGTGGCTGATGTGAGTGGGGAAGGGTTGTCATTTTGTTGTGGCAGGATTGGCTGACATATGTCGGCATTATAGAGTTGGACGCCATCATTGCATTCTGTCCCAATACTCTGTTGCTGGCCTGTGAAACTGTAGGATCTACTGTAGTCAAAATATCAGTATGTGGTGGTGAGTCGGATGTAAGTAGTTCCTTTAAAAGTCCAGGAACATTGTATGGACCAACACCTCTGTAGGCTGATTTACTGTCTGGTACGGTTTGCATAGGCATCTGTGAGATGGAGTTCATACCAGCTTGAGCATAGCTGTACTTTCTGTAATCAGGGCTGGGTGATCCAATGCTTGTGTTTGGGGATGGTAATAAATAACCTGATTGCTGTATCATTGAAGCAGGTGAGGACTGTGTTGAAACAGTCAATGAGGTGTTTGGTGACAAGAGGTTTAGGTTATCCAAGAGATTCTCCATGTTTTCAGAGTTTGCCACCTCTGAAAGGCTTGGCAAAGTAGAAGCTAATTTGGTTCCTGGCGTGGGGTACACCAAAGAATGTACATCTCCGTCCCCAAGGTCATCCTGTTCTGGCATGATCGGAGAAAGTCTACCACTGATCGTGCTAGCATTGGAACTTGTTCTAGGACGAAATGTGCTCCATGCTTCGAAGTCATCATTACTGTGGGAATTTGGGCTACCGGGCCATTTAGAGAACTGTGATCCAGGGCTGTCTCCACTCCCATCTTGGCTTGAGGGCATAGAGGCTTTTTTCTTGGCAGCCCTTCCTCTGCTTTTGGTAAATTTACTGTTGTTGTCCATAGAAGCGGCTCTTCTTCTAGGCGATTTGCCATTCTTACCTCCTTCAGGGTTGAGGATCCACCATGAACTTTTACCTGTTCCTTCATTTTGCACTCTCACAAACTTGCTGTGCAGGGACAGATTATGACGAATGGAATTCTGAAAACAAACAAACAAAAAAAATCTTAGTCAAAACTCTGTTCAATCTAATAAAAAGAATAAATTAACCTACGTACATGCTACCCATAATTTAAAAAAAACATTTATTTAGTCTATATAGGATATAAATATTTAATGGATTTAAGGGATTTGTCTAATTACTGGAGCTCAAAGGGTTGTGAATATGCAATAAACCTGTAATTTGCACAACATTTTGCCATAAATACAAAACATTAAAGAAACACTATAGTCATCAAAACAACTACAGCTTAAATGTAGTTGTTCTGGTGTGTATAGTTTGTCCCTTCAGGTTTTTAATGTAAACACTGCCTTTTCAGAGTAAAGGCAGTGTTTACATTGCTGCCTAGGAACACCTCTAGTGGCAGTCACTCAGACAGCCACTAGAGGTGCTTCCTGGGTCAGTGCTACACAATGTGCAGCATTGACTTTCAGTGTTTGCACACTCTGCATGGAGACGCTGAACATTCCTCAGAGACACATTGATTCAATGAGGAGATGCTAATTGGTGCATTCCTTTAAAATTCTTGTACACACTTATGTAGGAAAATGTATAAATTACAAATCCATAGGACTGCAAAACAGTCGAAGCCACCCAGTAGAAAATAAATCCAAACGTTTGGTTCCAGGCTGTGAAACATCTCATTGTTCCATAAAAAGAAGTTACATATTTTCAGTAACTTGTTATTTCTTACTCATCAAAAATATCCTAAACTAGTATGATTGTCGCAAGGACAAATGAGGTCACACAAAAAGATACTGAAGCCAAGGGGGATGGCCAAAAAAAAAAAAGCAATTTTTTCCTAACAGGAAAAAAGTCTGCCTGGCCACTTGCACAAATTCCTGTTTTTTTTTGTTTGTTTTTTTTAAACATACAGCCAGCAGGAAGAGAGAGAAAAGGGAATTCATAAAAAGGGATAAGGGGTCTTTAAGAAGCTAAACCTTACTTAAATAGAATTTTATTATAGATTGGTGGCTGTCATGTAATTATGGGATTTAAAGAATAAAGAAAAAAGAAAAAGATATATAATCATTTCAAACCAGGAGAAAACCTTCTTTTGCAAACAGGTGAATATTGGGTTGATGAAGATTTAAAAGAATCCGTTCGACTAAAATTAATTTGTCAAAAAACATTAACTCCGTTTACAACCAAGAAAGAGTTAGTCTCTGGCTACGCCTCATTGTAGGTTATTATTTCCCTTTGTAGGGAAGTATCTACTGTAATCATGTCCTAGAGCACAAATGACTACAAATGAAACCGGACAATAGCCAGGAATGCTGACAAGTTACTTTGATCTGATGCAGTTACATAACTTTTAGTAAAGTCCTCAATAACCCAGTTATCCAGTTTACAGAGCAGACAAAGTGGTTATGGTGTTCGTAAGCTCCAAATGTACCCGCCCCCCGATTCTGAGTTAAGCCTCTTGAGCAGTTTGACAAAAACCCAGTGTCCCATGACACACACTGCCATGGAGACGTGGTGGTTGTGGTATTTAGTGTGTTCCTTTACGTAGAGAAGATAGGTTTTATAATATTATAATCACTCTTTTTTTTCTTTTCAGATAATAATAATATAAATATAATTATCTTTTCAGATAACAATCACTAATTTTAAACCAGAATGGATGGGATAATATGCAGGCAGCTGTAAAATTGAAATATGAAAAACTTTATAGTTTTGCAAATGGGCCCTCCACGATATTTCAGATTTTTTTTCTTTTCAAGTGCTTAATGCAAATCATTAATATCTTTCAAGTGAAATAATTTAGAAAAAGAAGAAAAACATTGATTTGTATGTAATATTAGCAAGAGTCGTGGAGTTCTTAAAAAGCACTAATGGTTTTTTTTGGTTTTGTTTTTTTAGAAATGAATAGACTATTATAAAAGATGAAAAAAAATAATAATAAAGTTAAAGTCTACTTAATTGAAAAATGTACATAATGCAATAGGAGCTTTGCAGAAAACATGACTGAAAGAAAAGAAAAAAAGACAGAATAGAATAAGAGAGTCATACGAAGGCCATATTTATAAATCTCAACAAAAATATAACTTAAATGGAATTGTCCCTTCTCTAGAATTTATACCACTGAATAGAAACATGACAAATCCTCTATAACCGCAGCTGAAGCTGGGAAGGAGCAGGGCGCAGAGTAGGCTGCATGTGGCACCAATCAGAGCAGCTCTGCACTGCTAACATGGTAAATATGCGTGACATCAGCTTTTAGCTTGATCTACCCTGAGCGGTGCTGCAAGGAGATCGCTGCTATCACAGCAGGTCGAGAATCAGGGGGTGGGGACAAAATGCTAGTGATACTGCCCACAAACCACTTCACCGAGATGACATCAAGTGGTGCCTAAAGTGTCCATTTAAAGGCAACAACATCATATTAATCTAAAATGGCTAGAGGTATTATTTTGCGGAATGTTTGACGGTCGTGCACCTCTCGTTTCCTTGTCTTTTCAGGTGAAAGCGTAGAAGGCAAGTTAGAATTTAAGAGAGATTTCCAAGAAAGAAGGTATTCACATTTCATGGAAATAGAGTAAAAGTTACAAGTTTGACCAAACCATTCTTCTTTAACCGGTACAAAGGTGAACATATTATAGAGCAGAAGAGAATGTGGTGTTTAATGGTCAACTAAAAAGAGAGAGTTTGAAAGAAAAAAAATGCAGTCCTGTTCCTCGACTGTTCAATGCAACATGTCAGTGATCTTGGCTAACATTTTCATTATTAATTCCCCAAAACCCATGCAGATCTCCTAAAGACTAGTTAAAGGGAAACTAACATTATGAATGCAAAGATATAATAAGATTCCTAACATAAAAGGAACATTATAGTGTTAGGAATACAAATAAGTATCACTAACACTATAGTTTCACTCTGCCACTGTGGCAATGGAAGTGTTAAAAAACCCTTTTTCAAGCGATGAGATCCCTCCAACATCATTGCACATGAGGCCTCTCCCATAGGAAAGAATTTAATCAGTGCTTTCCTATGGTGAGTTTGAAGACTCTGGATGTCCTCATGCAAAGTGTGAGAACATCCAGTGTTTCACTACCGGCAGTCTTAACCCTCCGTGTAAACATTGCAGTTTACATTGCAGGGTTAAAGGAATAGGGACACTGCACCCAGATCACTTCAATGAGATGAAGTGGTCTGAGGGCTTAGTGTCCCTTTAAGAGATTCTATCTGAATATTTAAATTAATTGGCACCCCTTTATGCGTTAAATAACTGTCCCTGGCTGAGATCATTATTGATGATGATCTCAAACAATCCAGTATTTTGCCACAGAGAAGGATGTTGGGAGGATCTACTAAGCATGTGTGGCAATTGCCTTTCTGCACCAGTTATTAGCAATGTACAAAGGAGATAGTGCAGGGGCATGCACTTTACACCAAAACCACTATGTTAAGCTGTAGTGTTTCTGGTGTTTAAAGGATCACTCAAGTGACTCAAGTCACCCAGTCCACTCCATCTCAATGAAGTGGTATAGGTGCAGTGGTCCTGTCATTGTGAAACGTGTTCCTGAAATCAAATACGTTTAATTGGAGGAGTGCTTTGTTTTGCCATGTGTGCGTATACTCAATCCATTGATTTTCCTATGACTTCAGCAGGCATGCTGATGTCTTCAAAGGCTCAGCTGGCGGCTGCTTCGGCAGAAATTATTTTACTTCTAGACGGTAAGCTCGTTTGAGAAGGGTCCTCTTTAACCTATTGTTTCTGAAATGTTTTGTAATTGTCTCCTTATTGTTAAATCTCCCCCTTTCTTATAATATTGTAAAAGCGCTACGGAATATGTTGGTGCTATATAAATGCTAATAATAATAATAATAATAATAATAATACTAACAACAATATTAACTTTGTTTTTTTAAAGCAAAGTGGGTGGGCAAAGTGAGGGTGGCCAGAAGGAAGCCTATAGTCCAAAAATATATAAATATATTTTTGGGACTATTGGTTCCCTTTAAAATGTCCCATAGGGAAGCATTGGATTGGCTGAGATTGCTATGGAGGTGGGGCAGGATGGTGAAGCCAAAACACAGTCCTGGCCAACCAGCATCTCCTCATTGAGTTGCATTGAATCAATGCATCTCGATGAGGAAAGTTCAGTGTCTGCATGCAGAGGGTGTAGACACAGAATATCATATGAGGAGTGGCCAGTGGAGGTGTCCCTAGGCTGTAATGTAAACACTGCCTTTTCTCTGTAAAAACAATGTTTACTGCAAAAAACCTGCAGGAAAGGAGTCTACTCACCAGAACAAATGCAATTAGCTGGAGTTGTTCTAGTGACTATGGTGTCCCTTTAAGGCTAATAAAGTCCCATTAAAATTCCAAAGCTCAAATAGAAAGCAAAAGCATGCTGCCAAAAAACGGAATCATATTTAGAGTAAACCACAAACATAAACACACAATAAACACCACTTAATAAATAAATTAAGTGAGCCAGGAGTTGGTACCTTTACGGATCCCATTTCTATTGTAGATATGGTTATACAGAAATGGGAAGGTACAACAGTTCAAAATAGGTTTTACCTAGTTGTTGTGCCTGAAGATTGCAAGAGTATATTGGCTTCTATTCAGAACACTGCCAGGAGGTTTCAGGTCATGTGATCATTACAACACCAGTTCAAAGCACATGCACTGACCACAGAAACCTCATCTCGCTAACAACTGCAGTAAGAAAAGGAAAAGCATGTTTTGACTTTTTACTTGCCAAGTTAATTTTTTACATTATATTACATTATATTATTATTCATATTATTGCCCCTTATATAGTGCCAGCAGATTCCGTAGCGCTTTACAATATTAAAAGAGGGGGGATTTAACTATAAATAGGATAATTACAAGAAAACTTACAGGAACGATAGGTTGAAGAAGACCCTGCTCAAACGAGCTTACAGTCTATAGGAGGTGGGGTATAAAACACATTAGGACAGGAAATAGCAATCAAATAAGGTGGGAGTGAAGCAGAGCCGGAGGAGAGAGTATAGTGCTGCCCTTTAAAGGACCACTATAGTGCCAGGAAAACAAACTTCCCCTTCAGCCCGCACCCTCAGGGTCCCACTCTCGCCGGGCTGAAGGGGAAGGAAGGGGTTAAACACTCACCTTTCTCCAGCACCGGGCTCCCTCGGCGCTGGGGACTCTTCTCCCTCTTCTGATGTCATCGGCTGAATGCGCATGCGCGGCAAGAGCTGCGCGCGCTTTCAGCCAGTCTCATAGGACAGAATTTTCATTGCTTTCCTATGGGCGCTGGCATCTTCTCACTGTGAAGATCACAGTGAGAAGCGCGGAAGCGCCTCTAGCAGCTGTCAATGAGACAGCCACTAGAGGCTGGATTAACCCTAAAGTAAACATAGCAGTTTCTCTGAAACTGCTATGTTTACAGCCGGCAGGGTTAATCCTAGTTGGACCTGGCACCCAGACCACTTCATTGAGCTGAAGTGGTCTGGGTGCCTATAGTGGTCCTTTAAGAGAGAGCAAGAGACAGGTATGTAAGGTAGAGGTTACTCTGGGAGGCCATAAGCCTTCCTAAAGAGATGGGTTTTAAGGCACTTCTTAAACGATTGAAGACTATATATAGATCGTCTACACACAAACTACAGAATTGGAGAAACATAGTTGCCACAAATTTGCTATTTATATATACGTGGGTTTGAAATACTAAAGCCCTGCATATGAGTGTGGATACTGATGGAATAAGATACATCTGTAGTTCCGTGTAATGCTTAGTGTTCCATAATTGCTAGGTATAGCAGGGAATTCTACTCAGGAATGTAGGAAAGAACCAGAAGAGGTCTGTAATACCCAATCTGAATACAGCATTCAGCCTGTGCAGCTCCTGTCAGCAGCCAGGCCATTAACCCTTTCCCTCCCACCCCCACAAAAAGGTGCCAGGAATGTGCTTGTGTGAATCAGCCTCCTGTATAACATGGGGAGGAAAGGGGTGGTTTTGGTGCCTCCGCCCCTTGACTAATTTTTAACATCTCCATTTAAAGAGCAATGAATATTATAAGTCATGGGATTCTTCTGCCCTTAGATCACTGATTGGGTTAATGGGCACGTTGTGAAGCTTGGCTGAAACGCCGCTGCAAACTAAAAGCAGAACACGCTAAACTGGAATTATTTAGATTACTTTTTTTTGTTTTGAATTTTATTTTCTCTGACACGTGCAAAAAGTGTCCAAAAAGCACAAGGAAAAAAAATAATAATTTGCTGGACTAATATTATTATTATTATCATTACTGGAACTAAAACACCAACAGATTCCACAGCTCTGTTCAACTGGAAAAAAATATAAATAAAAAACTGTACAATATATGTTAAGCCCAAGACAAAGGCACCTGTGATATACAAGCACTTAATTCACAAACTTTATATTACAAGTAGCTGCCACACAGATGTACTTTCCCATTCAACACATTAAAAACTTATCAGATAAGAGGATATGTACAAAACTGAGTGGCAGAGTGATAATCAACATGCAGTAGTGGAGGGCTGGAGATTTGTACAGAAAATAGACACTTAAAGGACCACTGTAGGCACCCAGACCACTTCAGCTTAATGAAGTGGTCTGGGTGCGAGGTCCATCCAGGGTTAACCCTTTCTGCTGTAAACATAGCAGTTTCAGGGAAACTGCTATGTTTACAAATGGGTTAATCCAGCCTCTAGTGGCTGTCTCATTGACTTTTCACAGTGAGAAGACGCCAGCGTCCATAGGAAAGCATTGAAAATGCTTTCCTACGGACTGACTGAATGCACGCGCGGCGCATTCAGCCGATGACATCAGAAGAGGGAGGAGAGTCCCAGCGCCGAGGGAGCCCAGCGCTGGAAAAAAGCTAAGGGATTAACCCCTTCCTCCCCCTTCAGCGCCACGGGAGTGGGACCCTGAGAGTGGGGGCACCCTCAGGGCACTAAACGAGTTTGTTTTCCTGGCAATATAGTGGTCCTTTAACCAACACAAGTGCAGTGCTCAAATAAAACAAACAAAAATATATAGTGAAATATTCTATGAACAATAGGTCACAGGAAACACAGGGTAAATGGATTCACTCACATATTACAGAGCCTAAAATGGACAGGCCTCAAATCTCATGTGCTGGCGTGCAATTTGCACACAACCTATTCACTCTTTTATCAAGGGAAACTCAAATAGAAAACAGAAGTGGCATTGTGTTTTATGTCTCTAATGACACATGACATGTGTGACATGTCATGATTCCCTTTTATTCCAGAAGTTTGGTCCTTAAGGGGTTAAATATAATGATATATAAGGAGACAGTGACACTGCTCGCTTTAAATATGGAGCCTATTGAGACCGGGCTCTAGGTACGATCACAAATGTGTCTGTAAGGGGATTAGCTGGAGAAGCTTGATATATAGAGCTTAAAGGATCCAGGGTGGTAAGACCGCATCTCCCATAAAGCTCTTTAATCATTAATAATTATGCAATTACCATAAAATGCCAATTGTCCTCCTATCCTTCTCGTTTATCAACAACGTAAATAATTTATTGAAATATTTGAGATCTAAATAAATCCGAACATGCTAGAAGTGGATAAATGGGAAAAAAAATTCTTATAGGAGAACCCGTGCTTTTAATATCATGTAATAACCTACACTGACAGTCAGCATGTTTTCATACATCTCAACTACTAAGTTCACTCACAGAAATGCAAAAAAAAGCTGTACAGAGGACAAAAACTACCCGTAATCACACCCTTCCTGTCTCGCTGGCCTCTGGATTCACCTTTGCTACTTTACAAATATTGTCACCCAGCACCACCCACACTCATAAATAAAATCACGCTACACATTGCTATTGGCAGTGACTACAGGACTGTCGACAGATACCAAGAATCATATTAAACATTCCAAAGAGCACAGTCATTGCAAGGAACAAAGGGGAACAACAATTCCTTACGCTACCATATGGAGTTTGTTTATTTTTGTCATTTTTGCTTGGGTGCTGCTTGAAAGCACTTTGTGTATGATGTGTTGATTACTCACAAAGAACAACCGGAAAATGCCTTTTAATCAAATTATATTGTCTGAGAGCCAGATTCATACATGTGTTTTACTGAACAGCACAAAAAAGAAAACGAAACAAACAAAAACAAAACAAACAAACAAACAATCTACTTATTGGCACT
Source organism: Pelobates fuscus (assembly GCF_036172605.1). Lineage (NCBI taxonomy): Eukaryota > Metazoa > Chordata > Amphibia > Anura > Pelobatidae > Pelobates > Pelobates fuscus. Next base: position 425,762,094 of record NC_086317.1, on the reverse strand, counting down.
GAAATGAGGCAACAGACTTCAGGTCCTGTTCTTGAAGGAAATTTCTGTTTGACGAAGCTACACATTTTATAGGTGTGTTAAAATGAGAGCACCCAGTTTAAGTCCGGCACATTTTTAGTTCCTGGTTTCCGTACATTAAAAGGGTAATTTAAAGTTATGTTCAGATTTAAAGGAATAATATAGTAACAGGAATACAATACATGTATTCCTGTGACTCTAGCTGTAATATCACTATTAAGCCCCCTGTAATCTTTGTAAAAGGTGCATGTCACCCGGCACTGGCTCCACCATTGAGCCGCCCCCTTGGCTTAGATCATCAAAATTGATTATCTTAGACAATCCAATGCTTTCCCATAGGAAAGCAAAGGGAGGCTATTGTGCATGCGTTACAAAACACTGTGCTGGCCAAATCGCATCTCCTCATGATTCAATGCATCTCTATAGGGAATGTTCGCAGAGGATAGAAACACTTAACAGTGCTGCATCACTGACCCAGGTAGCCCCCCTAGTGGCTGTCTGAGTGATTGCCACTGGAAAAGGAAGTGTTTACATTAATATGCTGACAGGCATATGCTATAAACACCATATCAACTGTATTTTCTTTTTTTTCTCTCTTTTTTTTTTTATCAGATATTGGTATTTTTTGATTTTTCATGTTCGATCAGGCAGCTGGGACATCAAGATCAAATACCAAATCATCATTTGTTATTAATCATTCCAGTGTATCTTTTCATGCTATGTGTATATAAACCATGTTTAAACCATTCATACTAATGCAGTCATCCAATCCTGGGGGTGTAGTTTCTGCTAAACTAATACCAGTATTTTAACATATATATCATTCCCCAAGCAGTCACTCCATCTTCGTGTGAATACTATATATTAGATACGAAACGACGTAGGTTACCAATTGTACCGTAGTTTAACAGAGGGCTCTGTCGCAGGGATTAAAACATTTTTTGGGAGGTCCTACACGGTCACCGCTGTATTATCTCCATTCTCCCTGGGATTCCATATCTTGTGATACAACTCAAGATCATTAAGTTTAGTATAAACCGCTTTTCCCATCAGACTTTGGAAATTCACCCGATTTAAAATCTCAGTCCAACAAGGGATAACAGTGGTTTTCCATCGTCAAGATCTATACAGATCTTTGCGGCCATTAGAACGTGTATCATCAACATATTAATTAAGGGGTTATTTATTTTAGGTAAATCTTAATGGAAGAGGAAAGTATGGGATGTTAGTGGGAATGTGGATCCTAACAGGTTGGCAAATAACAGTTCTAGATTGTTTTTTTTATAGGCCAAAGCATTGTGCAGTCTTACCACATGTGTATGTAAGTTCCAATATTAGAATTACATCTACAACAGGTGTTTTGTATGTTATTATGAAATTTGGATAATTTTGCTGCTCCATGTACCATCTATGCAGGATCTTAATGTAATTTTCATAGATTTTTATATTATCTAACCCATTCTTCCTCTGAAGGTGCAACTTCGAGTTCCTGTTCCCACTTTATAATACTGATTAGTTTCCCCTTAAGTTTATTTTCATAGAGTATCTTATATATTTTTTAGATTATATTGCTGTTCCCCTCAAGTGAAAGCATTTTATCAAATAGGTCTGAACTTATGGTTTTATTCTTCAATATATTTTTTTATTTTCAAATAGGTTAGGAACTTTGTTTTGAAATGGGTATTCCTTTCTTGAAAGGATTTTAACGTATTGCCTATATAGTGATCTCCCAGAGATTTAAAACCAGCCTCTTCCCATTTGAGTAAATGAGTCCTGTATCCGGGGACAACAGGGCATTGTTTCTACACAGCATAGTGTGAGAACATCATTTGATGAAGCTCCCTGCATTGTCCTGTCAGTAATGGGACGGCCAGACAGGCTGTCAAACCATTTCAGTGGGCAGACCTGCCCAATATGGCCATTGCCAGTGATGTACATATAGACAATGATGTCCCCTGTCCCAAAATCATACCTCTCAAAAGCATACATGGTGTTGGCAAAATCATCAGGAAACATGTAAGGGGTAGACAACCTGTGGCACTCCAGATTTTGTGGACAACATCTCCCCTGATGCTTTGTCAGCATTATGGCTGTAAAAGCATTATCGGAGGTGTAGTACAAAACATCTGGAGTGCCAAAGGTTGCCTACCCCTGATATATAGATGACTGATGTCCCAAAATCAACAGAGTGCAACCTCCTACTGCCCCAAATGAAACTTTTAAGCTGGAAAACGGTACACGCAAAGGAGATCACTGAATCTAGTATAAAGCACATCTAGACACAAACTTTGTAGCCTAGTAGAAAAAGGCTTGTTTGAGATGAAGCTTTGTAGAAAAGAAGAAAAACAAGCAAAAAAAAACAAACCACCACACACACACACTTGCTCATATACAGTTATTTTCCAGAGACACTTTTCGTTTAAGACAAACAGCTGCTCTTTTATACACGTGTTGGTCATTCATGTATGACTGGACAGTTGAAAATGATCTGCAGGTGTCTGCGAAGCAGTTTGTAAACAGGAACAAGAAACTTATATTTTTGGATTGATAAGGAAGTCATACCAAACAAGACCTTGGAAAAAGGAAAATATTAGATTTGAATTTTTGTTACTATTTTTAATACAAGAGAATTATCACTTTTTTAACCATATCTATTTTTCAGTCTATGTCACTTTCTTCAAAAGGATTAATTCTGTCAAATAAAATTCCCTATTTGTTTGTTAAATCGTTAGAAAAGTTGAAAAAAAAAATGCTTCTACTACATAACAAAGTGAATATGTACACACACAAAAACACACACACCATGCAAAAACTCCAGCTGTAAAATGAGTTCTAAGCACTCTCACATCAATCGTAACAGGTCCATTTCCATAATACCTCTTATGGAAAAAACGAAAGGGCCTGTCCCGATTTTCTGAAACATTGAAAGATCATTTAGAATAATGCAATAGGCCGATTTGTGGCCTGTAACCACAGACCATTTATTTATTACATGTTTTAATTAAATGAATTCATATTTTATTGGCGCTGCAGATAGTTGCAGGTCTTCATTTTGTCCTGTCACTGGTTCATGTGAATAGAGAGACAGAGAGAAGAAGAACATTTATAAAACATTTACCAAATTATAATAAATATAAAAAAAAATAAAAAAAATACACACGGAACAAAAAAATGTAAAATACAATTTTAAAAAATGCAGCAATGTGAACCATTCCCACCAGAGATGAAATTACCTATGCCCCAGATACAGATTAGCAGATGTGTCAGATTACGCAGTTACAAACCTACAATTTGTGGCTTTGGGGCGTGCATCCTGAAACTACAAAGTGCAGCATTTAGAAGTGTCAAGACTAAGCATGTAACCACACAAAGTCTGAGCTGCACGGCCTGATAAAGGCTTTAGAAGGGCTTAAAATTTCAAGTCCTATGCCTTAGCCAGGCCTTAAAAACTACTTGCCACAACAAACCTGGAGAATCCTTGGAATACACGCAGAGTGAATTTCTACTTGCCAAGGCTAAATGTTTACTAGCCAATGGCGGTAAAGTTTAAGCCTTGTTTAACCCCTTAAGGACACATGACATGTGTGACATGTCATGATTCCCTTTTATTCCAGAAGTTTGGTCCTTAAGGGGTTAAATAGTGGCACAGTAATCCAAAGGAAAGTGCCCTTTTATACACAAAGTTAAAATTTTTGCACCACGATAAAGGAGAAACCCGAAACCCAACATCTACATATGTGCTTTTCTTAAATAAACGGTATTGTTCACTAAAACTGTGAATTGACAGGAATTCACCAAGAAATTGCAAAATGTTGACTTTCTCAGCTAATCTGTAAATAAAGCAGATTTACATTTGAATTTATTTTTTTCCCAATTTGCTTATTTTTTTTGTCAATCTTTCTTTTATTGAAGCATATTAGATGGGGTACAGAAACAAAGATAGGGAAATGTAAAAAACTGATTACATTAAAGGGTAAGTACATCGTTTGCTTGAAAAATTACATTTCCTGAGTGATGATGCTTCATTTTTTTTAATTGTGGTAACGTGTCGTGTAACAAAAGCGTGTTGTAGCTAGTATCAATGCCTATTCTGATAGACTATTAGAGAGTAACAGTGGGCTATGCAAAACTTAGGCACATAGTAAATAAGTAGTATGTGAGGTCATAGTAGAAAAAACAGCGAGTGGTATGCGTAGGGTACATGCTAGATTAGACTAGACACCAAGTCCCATCCCCGGCAGTCCGAGTGCGCTCTGGCCAAGCTGGTAGGCATGCAATTACTCTATCACACTTGATTAGCTAGAGAGACAATACATAGCAAGCATTTGCATAGTGTGGCAATTGAGTAGTGGTACATTGTTGTGTGTTACTAAGAATTAGGCTTTTATCATAGTTATGTTTTACATGCAATTGATCGTATGAGTAGAGGAAACGGTATAGGCCGAAACAGTAAGGGTTAATAACCGCTAATGTGTCCTTATTATGACATTACGTGAGGCCATATACTGCTCAGCTTGGCGCTCACGGTGCTTAGTGTCCAGTCCGGGTCCTTCACCCGACTCCAGATGCTGTGAGGGTGTAGCTGGCGTGATGGCTCGCTTGTGGATCCCCCCTCTCGGGGCCCCTCCATCTTCCTGCCGGTATGCAGTCCGAGTGCACAGCAGTACAGGTCCCCTGTCTTGTGGCAAGCACGTCGTGTACCCGTTTAATGTGGTAGGGACTGTGGTGCATGCGTTGGTTGGAAGCCTCTGCCTCTTGTTGGGTATTGGGATGTTCCCCTTCGCACTCCTGCCCCCGTGTGTAGATGTATCGGGCTGGGTTGTGCCTGTGAATCGGGGAGCCTCTGTCAGGGTGTTTTCTCCCAGGAAATATAGTGGTCTCCGTGTGGGAAGGGGGGGTCTGGGTAGGCAGTCCCGGGGTTTGTCGCTGTTCAGTCGTTTGACTCACCGCCAGTGGTCTGTTGCCGACCCGCTGAGGCTTGTGTTGAGTCTGCCTCCTTCTCCTCCCAGCCTTCCAAATTGTAGTTTGGCTCCTTCCTGTTGCCTTGTGTTGCAGCACGGCAACCTGTGGGTTCATTGCCGCTGGTGCCTCTGCTGGTGTGCTCCTCTGGGCTGAGAGCTTGGCCCAGAAGTCGGAAAGCAGGCGGTCCAGCCGTTCTGAGAGTGGCAGCAGTGGGGGACCCTGTCCTGTCTGGCATGTGGCGTCCGCCATGTTGTGTTTTGCCGGGCCGATGGTGCAGGTATGCTTGGGTTGGTGCTGTGCACCCGAGTTGTGAGCTGTGTGCCGGGATATCCCCCTCCGGCAGGGGGGGGGGGAGAGAGTGTGTTGGGGAGACCTCCAACTAGGTTGGCTGCAGTCCGCAGAGGGGTCGGCCGCTTCCCCCGTGCCAGCTGAGTAGGCCGCTTGTAGGCCTCAGATCGATCCCCGGGTTCTCGTCGCTGGTTTCAGCCTCGGTTTCGTTTAAGTTTTGTTATCGTGCTGGGCCCTCGTCTCTGGTGTGGAAAGGCAGGCTGTTTTAGGGCTCAGCGCAGATTTTTGGCTTAATTTAGGCTTATTTTGAGAGGAGCACTCCTGATGTGCGACCGTTCGGCTTAGCTGCTAGGCTCCGCCCCCAATTTGCTTATTTTGATCTAAAACGTACTTGTCCCGTGTGAATTCTTACAATTTACTTTTTATTAACCCTGACGGACCCAAAGAGAAGTGCACAGCCAGAGAAACACCCTGCAGTACAATGCTTTTTGAAGGCAAGAGAGATTTATCCCTTTATAGATTAAAAAAAAAGTTGGGAAAAAAAAGTTATGTATATTGTGTGATTTCAGAGCAAAGGAGTCCAAAAGCTATGTTGTTTGAGAAAGCCACGTCCCATGAGTCCTCTGAGAGAATTAGAAAACTCTGGGCAATTAAAGTCCATAGCGGAATTCTACGTCAAAAAGACTTGGTTCTGATAGACCCAGGCATGAGTGACATGCCTAATTTAGTTCACACTGATAAATACTTGAACATGGTGATATAAGCTTCTCTGTGTGTTTCTTGGCCTATACGTATAGGATTGTCATCTTGGGCTTATTACCTATTTAATGAACAGGGATGATCACCTAAAACCTGATGTGACGTAAGGAATCCTGTTCATGTTTGATGTCAGCAGAACCATGAGCTAATGCTAAATAATATTTCCAGATTTAAAGGGACACTAACTGCTTTGTTTTCTTGAAGTGTTTATAGTGTCTGGAGTCCCCTGGTGCCATTCTTCCATTAGAATTGCCACGTTTTGGGGGAAACAAAAATACCTGCCATGCTAATTTGCATAATTATATATGTGTGACATCACAGGACATAACAGTGCCTGATGTCATGCAACATCTCAGGGAGTGACATAAGAGGGGGGAAAAAGGAACAGAAAATGTTAGCCTATCACAGTGCCCACTGCTGGTCTAAACTGGTATGGCTTGAAGGAACCCTTATTTAGAATTAAACTGCTTGACAATGGTTTAACACAGAACAGAGGGACAGTGACAGGGGACTCCAGGCACCATAACCAAGTATGTCCTGAGATGAATGGTTATAGTACATAGTACAGAGTGTCAAAAATAACCTACTAAGTTCTCAGTGAATACTTTTCTAACAACCTACTTCATTACCCCTGCTTATTACCCCTGCTTATACTCCACTCCCTCTAGCATTTAAGCTCATTGAGCAGGACCCTCAACCCCTCTGTTCCTGTGCGTCCACTTATCTGGTTACAGTTACGTGTCTGTTAGCCCACCCAATGTACAGCGCTGCGGAATTTGCTGGCACTATATAAATAATAAAATAATAATAAATAACAAAATAATAATAATACATTGTCCCTTTAAATGTTTTACAGGTGGTGCAACTTGCTATAATATTTAATTGAGCAAACCTTGCAGAAACCGGTTGGTTGTCAATCATGAACATCATAAATATGACCAGTGTCCTGCCATGTCACCGGGAGAGGAAGGGCTTTGGAAATACAAAATAAGCCTTTATACATGGCTATACAATCAACACTTACGAATTCTCCCTGAATATTATTTGGGTAAGAACAAAATAGGAGTTTGAAAAACTGGCTTTTTTGTGTTTTCATTTAAGTCCTATTTTGTGTTTGAATTTTTTATATGTCTCTTACGTTTGTTGTCAACCACTGTTATTTTTGTTTAATTAAAATTATATTTGATAGGTCTTAGCTCTAGTTGTTCTACATTCTCCCAGGAGGCAAAACAAGTTCATCCGGGTAACAATTTGTTAATTGTTTTGAAACGCAGATAATTATATACTTCATACCCATGCTGGGTTGGCAACATTCGTGGGGTAACCAACGTTGCCCATATAAAATATTGGTGATGGCATTGTACTAATAATCTGGGATAGTGTAGATAGGATTTGGGGGTTAATCTGGCATAGCTGTGTTCTGGTAGAGTGTAGAACTAGCAAATATAAAGGCTGCATGCCATTAACCCTTTCCGTGGCATACTCTCCCAGACCGTCATAGCTCAGACAGGAAATCTGATCATGACACTATCCTACGCATAAACATGAGAACGTTTTACGTGGCATTCTACTTTAGGGTTTATTTTTGCTAAAATCTGGACAATATTTTTTTTTCTGCAGTTAAAAATTGCAAAATCTCTTCAGGGATCAAGGACAATAAAACAGATTGATATCATAAACTGTTCATTTTGTTTCTTCACAGGAGAGAAAAATAAATAAATAAGTAAACCGCAAACAGGCCAAAAGTCACACTGGGATCTACGATGGTATAGGTTGTGTATGAAGCAATGAAAATAAAAAATACATAGAAATTAGATTTTTGGGTTAGCATCAGCTGACGTTACACGCATTTTTCCCCATCAATTTTTATTAGTTCGATATTGTTACCTGTTGTGTACAGATTACAGCAACTAAACCATTGATCCAGCTAAATTTATATATACAGACAGTCAATTTCTAGCACTGATGAATATTCTGTTTTCTGTTGAACCTAAGTAAAAACCCATATAGTTTCCATGACAATAAACTCTTTAACAATAACATTAGCTGTTTTACATTAATCTTATGACTTGCAAAACCGGACAGTGAATGGCTTTGTGACTAACAGAAAACTCAAATCTGTTCCTTTTTTTTTTTTCATTAACAGCTGCCAATTTTCTCTGTGTGAATAGTGAGCAAAGTGTGAGTAATCAGTGTTCTGCTGCTTTTAGATTACAATAAAAATGGTTTAATCTGTCAACTAAACATTGGACATGTACATTTTAAAAATGTATAAACTTATCCACAGTAACCTTTCCCATATACAAAAGGTAGGGCTTTCTTTTCTTAGAAAGGTGAGATAAACAACATGTATTGATGCATATCTGAGAGTACAAGTCCGTAGTGAAAATGTTGTGCCTACATTTTGGTCTAAGGAGCTACCTTATGGAAACTCCAGGCCCCAAAAGCACTTTAGCTTTCGGAAATGCTTTATGTGCAAAGAGTGAGTTATTTTTCTTAATTAACAAAAAAGTACAGATTTCTAGAAAAAGTTACACTTACAGATTAACCTGTTTTACATCCCCATGGCTGTCAAACAGCAGGTCCTGTTACTTCCTGGTTAAAGTCAACAGACAGGCAATTGCTCAAAGCACCTACCTTGCAAAGTCTTCTCATTGAGCTGTATTTGCAAGTCTGTGATTGGACAGCCACAGCAAGTCTGGACTGGGGAAGACTGGGAGGGCTTGCAAATGCTTTTGCAAGCAGTTTTTTGATATACCGCCAATGAAAAAATGCACAATTAAATACATGCATGTTTTCATTTGGGGTATATAGAAACATAGAATATCTATACGGGTATATCTACTAGAAGAGATGTTTATTTTTGTTGTATTAAGTGGGTTCGCGCAGACCCTCCTCACTTTCTGATTCTGCTCCCAAAAACCTGTTTGTTATATTTTGAGTTTAATATTAGTTTTTTTGTTGTGATTTGTAAAGTACTGCAGACTATTTTGGAGATAAAAAAAAAAAAATTATACCGAGTACCATGGGGAAAAAGAAGTTTAAAACCTCTTGGGGTGCCAGGATTATTCATCTGTTGTGAAATATGTTTTCAAATTATAAAATAGTTTATAAAAGTAATTTCTAGGAGGAGACTTTTCTAGAATGCTATTTTACTCTGCAACTCCAGAGTAGAACCAGAATCTGTATAACTTGGTAGCAACCTAGATTCATTAGTAGCCTGAACGTATTAAATCCATAGAGTATAACAAAAACGCAAATGGCTACTTGGCTTCAAGGATTTTCCTAGCCCAGTGCTATTGGGTCTAGCGTCAATAAATTACTCAAATGTCAGAGACAGAATAAATAAACCTTGATAGACAGTACATTAAGACCTGCAAAAATATTCCATTAGTAACTCTAGCAGCCAAGACTAAGATCTAAAAATGTTGTAATGTTACAAATATTGTTTTTTTATATTTTTTTTTCAGCCTTTTACATGCATAACGATAATGTCTTCCCATCAGGTCTCACTAACTGGACATTTCAACCCAAAATATTTTTGTACGTCGTTTTAATAATGTTATATTTCAAAGTTGTGTCTTCAGAGAGCTGGTATATACAGGTTATGGATTATTGAAATGTTCTCTTTTCA